>NC_090669.1:5618390-5750890 GCF_013368605.1 Nyctibius grandis | reverse complement strand
GGTGAGGCAGCTTTTTAAGGCCAAAATTGTGATCCGAAAAGCCTGGCTCAGTATCCAGCTCATCATGCTTGAACTTGCTTCGCCATTATCTTCCATCAATGTCCACACTGCATCCAGAGACGAGGTCAATGGTGCCTGCCTCAGCACAGGGCTCGGTTTGGTGGGTCGTCTTGGGGCAGCTATAGTGTATTTCTTGCAAGATGCAGTTATAGCTGCATTTAAAAAAGGGAAAAAAGAAACCAAACCCAGACACTGTGAAAGCCGGCCCTGCTTTCGTGTCCCAGTCTGGCGGCTGGGCACTCAGATGAGAGGCGAGGAGCAAGGCCTGGTGCTGTGACCCTGCTGCATGACCTTGGCAGCGACTTGGCGTGGGGTTGGGGGTGCCTGCCCTGGGTGGGACACCTGGGGTCAGCCCCTACCCCTGACTGCATTGGAGGGGGTGAGGGTCACCCCACGGGGCTGGTGACGGCACTGGGCTGGGGTGACCCCATGGGGCTGGTGACGGCACTGGGGCTGGGGGTGACCCCACGGGGCTAGTGACGGCACTGGGCTGGGGTCACCCCACCGGCTGCCCCACGGGCCTCCTTGTAGGTCTCAGGGCCCTGCCCAGCCCGTGCTGCCCACAGCCCCACTGCCAGCCAATCCCCACACAGAGAGCTGCTCTCCACCAATCCCCTGCTGCACCTGGTCCCGCCCCCTGGCCAATCCCAGCCCCACCCAGGGTATTTAAGTGCCTGCCCAGGCTAGCTCCCTCAGTGCTGCTGCAGCTGCTCGGGGTCCTCTATGTGTGGCTCTGCTTGGGTGTGTGTAGGTGTGGGGCCCTGCTCCTGTGCACTGCTGGGCCTTGTGATGTGCCGAAGGCTGTGGAGCTTCTGTCAGCAGACAAGCCTGTCCCGACACAGAAGGGGCTGTGGCTGTGCGCAGCAGCCCGTGCCCCAGGAAAGCTGCTGCTGGGCCCAGGCTGGGTTAGGCCGTGGCTGAGGGAAGGCCCATGGTCATGCAGGGATGGGGCAGGTGCCTGCTGCAGCCTCTGCAAAGCCAGTAAGTGCCTTCACCTCATAAGACGTGCCAAGTGCAGAGCTGTGCTTCATGGTGTCTTTCTGGTGGTACTGAGGAGCATCGACCTTGCTGAACCTGTAAGTGATTAATCCTTTCACAAGACACCATTACAGAGGTCACATACTGCAGGCAGTGATTGGGCAGCCCTGCAGTGGGGGGCTGTGTGGAGCATCACTCAGACTTTCCTTTGCGTTACTAGCAGGGTCAGGTTGCCCCAGCATGGCCAGACGGGTCTTAGGCTAGTGATGCAGCACTGGCTCAGGATGCAGGAGCTTTACTTGTCCCCCTCTGTAACACTACTGGGAGCAGGTGTTGTCTCCTACCTGCTGCTGACTCTCAGATCTTCCCTTTCCATGCCCAGTGTCAGGTATCTTCTAGGTCTTGTTCACATGGAGGTTTTGGTGCTTGAATATCAGCAAGGTTGGCTGATACCATCTTTGCACACACATAGGAAGGGATTACATATCATACAAAGTTTGCCACCTAATAGAGAGTACAGGTGAAACAGTATCATTCTCACTCTTTCTCTCAAAGTTAGGGAAATTAAAATAATGGTAGATCTCATGAGCCAAGAGGAGAAGGAAGTCAAGTGGCTCTGGGTTGTCAACTCAAAAGTCTATGTTGAATAGTATAGGCTAATACAGTATATCCTTGGTAATGCGGTCCTCTTATCTCTACCAAGGTGTTTGCTACAACAGAGCTACTTACTTCCTTAGCTGAGGGATGGAAAGGCAGGGAACTGCAGGTGAGCCATGGAGATCAAAATCACTGGCACCAGCTCCACTCAAGTGCTCAGGAATGAGCCTGGAGAGAGCAAGTGGCAGAAATGTTGATGTGCAGACATCTGCCTGGTTCCAGGCTGTTTACCAGTACAGGCTTTCCAGTGAAAAAAACATGGTGGATAAATCCCTAACTCTCCAAAACAAGCTGGAGTCCATAATTGCTGGATATGTACAGCCTTGAGTAAATACTAGTAGACTACAGAGGGAAACATGAAGAAAATCTGTTTTGAAGCAAAATTAGCAACTTTTTTGTATTTCCATCATCTGAAATAAGTCTAGAATTCTGGCAACATGTGTGATGCTTTCTATAAAATCCCATTTTAATCAGTGATGACAGTTTGACATTTTTCCAGCTGCTTAGAAGCACTAGACAGTCAAGTATCTCAGTAGGGCATGGGTTGGCATGCTGGGATGTATGTAAGCTTTTACTTCCCTCCCACTCACTGACTTACGATGGTATTGGAAGAACAGGAGGGGGAAAAGCTTTCTGCAGGTTTCACACTAGCTTATGCCATCTGTGTTTTTAGCCTTGTCTTGTAAAAGTAAAATCTGCACTTTGAAAGTGTATCCAGATGCTGCCAGCTAATACCATAATTCTCAGTAGCAAGTGAGGATTTTATTTGTAAAATGTCCTGGCCTTTGCTGAACAATTCATGGTTCTGCACACTTGAGGGACATATAAATAGCAATTAAAACACAGTTTAGAGTAATGCTTAGGCTCTTAAAGAAAGTGACATCGACATCAATTTAAAGGAAGGGATAATGTGCTGGGCTGGACATCAATCAAAAGGAGGAAAAAAAATGTTGTCTAAAGTAGCATTTAAATGATGGGATAAAGCATCTGGGAGACCAGGTGCCACAACATGGGGGCTGGCAGATAAAAGACAATTGGGTGAGGATACTGTGCTTGATGAGACCACCCATCTCAGGTGTGCCTGCTCCAAAGCTTTCTAAAGGCAACCTGAATTTGAAAGAGTGCTGTGTCATAAGTGTGGCCTTATATCCTGTTTCCTTTGGAGAGAGGTCTCAGTGGGTGAGGGAACAGACATTGTGGTAGAAGGGAGAAAATTTGTTACTTATTTAGCATCTTCTACTGCATCCTAGTCAGATCTCTTATCCTAACCTGCCAGATCCCATCTTAATCTACCTTAGATATGTCCACAGCTTTGGTCACTATTGCCACTATTTGGTCACCACCTTTTCTTTATTACTGTATTTATCTTCTCAATGTTCTTCTAAAGTAGGAAAACACTGAAAATCCTTTTTTTTATAAATGGAAATCTGATGTAAAATGTGCCCACAGTCCCACTGTTCAAAGCCTTGCAGTGTACAGCATTTCCATATACCTCCTGAAGTCTCCAAGTCCCAGGTCTTCACCTTTGCTGTGGACTTTTGTGCCATATGCCTGGTTATTTCTGTTGCACTCTGCCCAATCCCTCTGTCTTACTGTTCCTGTCATCCCTTGTTGCATGTTTTTGTTTCCTCCTTTCTGTTTCTCAGTGGAGTGAAGACCAGTCCACTCTCCAGTGCACAGGTTTTTTGTTTAGATTGCAGCTTCTGTGGAGCAAGACATAAAGTCTTAGCTCACAGCCCACTGTGTACACACACAGTACCTTGTTAGCTGCACAAACAATGAGAACAAATTAGATTCAAATTATCAACATTGTAGTAGCACAAGGATAGGCACATAAAATCAATGCTATGTACCTAACCTACATGCATAGTTACTGCAATTATGCATACAAACAATCATTTTGCGGATTGGTAGGGATTTAACTTGACATGCACTTGCACAACTACTTGGTGTTCGCATAGGTTTAAACACAAACGCACTGTACCATCTGTATGGCGCTGGGGATGCTGAAACTGGACTCTCAATCAGAAGCTGTTCATTTATTTATAGTTGCAGTATTGAGCTGACAGATTGTTTGGAGAATTCATAAGTGTTGTCTGAGAGTTTTAAAAACCTCACTTCTCCGCATTGAGCCTCGTATCTTCCAGCTTCAGATAGGCAATTGGATATATTAATGTTAGCACTATACTTTTATGAAGAGCAGGCATTAGACTGAGGAAACAGCTATGAACAAGTGTGGAATTTGCACCTGCAGATAAAAAGCCTGTTTAAGAAATCAGAACTATGTTTGTTGTCTTTGTTTCTTTCCATACTGAGTGTATTTTTTAAACTAGTTACGTGTAGCAGAATGCATGAAAAAACCAAGACGTTTAGATCAAGGAGTTAGAGATCTAATCAGAATGTTGATGACTTATTTACAAATGTTTTCTCAGCCATGTTGCTTTTCTTTAATTTCTACAGGATATCCTTTTCCTTCAAAGTCTCCAGAAATGACAAGACAGGCTGCTTCTTTGGGGGCTATTTGTTAGGAAGCTGACAAGATGAATTAGTGAAATAATTGCCACTAAACTCATACAGTACCTGCTATTTAAGGTGTTTTGTCTGGATAACTTATTCTGTTAAGACACAATCATTCTCTCTCAAAATGTATCATTTTTGATACATTTCCATCTCTCTTCAGACTGCCTATCCTACTTTTTCTAGTATCTCATGATGTTTTGTGCAGTGCAAGACATTATTTGGTTTTATACTGAAAAATCCATCCCCCCCCACCCCCTTCAGATTACAGATCTTCATGGCACAGGGGAAAAAAAAGTTCAAATCCTTTATTTGAAAATATTGATTCTGGTGATAATTATCAAAGATTTAGTTCCTTTGACTTTAGATGAACCATTAACCATGTCCCCAGCTCATAAATCCAGTCACTAATGAAAATCTATGAGAGTGAACTCAGACAGAAACTTTGTTTTGTGTCAGTGTGGGTTTTTCCAGTGAAGCTGCAGCAGTGCTTGTACTGGGAGAATCCCCTGGGCTCTGAAGATGATTAATGGTAACAAAGCTTTCCCTATTGTGTTAGCGGATGGGAAGGAAGGAAGAGTACTCTAAAAAGAGAGTGCTTAGAATTTCTGAGTACTGAAGTCCAGGACTAGAGTTTAACCCTTTAAAAAGACTACAAAAGTTCTTCCAGTTCTGCGAGGAAGATGAAATCTACTTTCTTCATCTTCACAAAATCTGCCAACTGGCTGCATTAGCAAATTTCTACACCAAGTACGTGCAGAGGGAAACCAATGCACTGAGATGTAGCAACATTTTCAGATGAGTTGGGCTTGCAATATCACAAAGTTAGGCACACCCACAATCCACTTAGGTTTAGCTTTTTGAAACATGTTAGAGATTTCTGCTAATGGGTTTTCCCTGTGGGCAGCATTACCAACCTGATTATACAGGTTTTAAGAAACTCTCCTAGGAAGATTCTTTTTCATCGTAAGTTTTGACATTGACCTACTAAACTGGGTAATTTAGCATTTTATTTTCTAAGAATGAAAAAGAAAATTGAATATTTCATGACAAGAGAGAGATTATAGTAACGCTGTTCTTTATAGAAAACCTATCATGTCTGGGGGCCAGATCATGCTTCTGAGATGTACTCATCTACACAAAGATCTCAATGCCTGCTTTCAAAACAGCAACTGGAGTACTTTGGTTGTGATACCCACATCAATTATTGGCTGTGGAAGCTGCTTCTATATGCGCTTGTGAATATAGCTTGGAGATGGAGCAGAGAGGTGAATAACATGCACCTTCCTACCAGAAAATTTTCAATAAAAAGGTCATACATTTGGAAACCATATTAATTTTCAATTAATTTCAATCTCTCTCAATGAAAGCAGGGAGATCATGGCAAAGATGGCTCTGGTTGACTGTGGCAACCTGGAGCCTCTGAACTGAGAGCTTTCGCCTCCCAAAATCTTAAAGTTCCTGCAGGATTAGGAGAAGATTTTGAACAGAGGTGAAAAGTAAACCTTTGCTTTCCCCCCCTGTGACAAATTGCAAAAGAAGCTTTGTGAAGAAATTTTGGTGGAGATTGCATCACCAAAGCCCACTCCTAAAGCAAACTGGAGGATGTGGCAATTTAGCCCTAGTGATTTAATTGCTATGTTCCTTTAACAGCAATTGTTCTTTTCCATTAAGGGGTACCAAATGCAACCTGATTATTAGTTGGCTGAAAAACAGGAATACTTTGTTTTGCTAAGACATGTTACCTGACATGCTGGAGCTACAATTCCATTAAAAAAATGTATCAGGAATTTTTAGACTTGTTTTACAGCAGATGATAAAGTTTATAAAAGTATTTCCTTTTTAAAAAATTTCAAATGCTGTAGTACTTGGCCAGCTCTCCTGCTGATATGCTGTGGTTTAAAATAGTTCGTTTGCTCTCTCCACCCCCCCAGTCTTACATATCTGGGCACAATCCTTGTTGTTGGTCTGTGCAAAACACTATTTTACAAAAGTGTCATTTAGTATTTGCTTTGAGCTTTAGAGTGAAATATTCAAAGTTGTGCTTGTAAGGAATCAGTTTGGTAGTCATTGTTTTACGACATTTACTAATTTGTTACTAATTTGCTACTATTGTTAGACATGGGGTTAGAAGAGTATTACTAATCCTCTAGCTGATCCCAGAGTAAAGTAATGGCTTGTTGGGATTGTGATATTTGATAGTTTCCTTCCTCTCAGTCCCATCGTCTTTCTCTATTCTCCTCCTTTCTCTACTTGACTTTACACTCTGGAGTGTCCAGAGTTGGAGGATGTCCAAGCACAGCAGCACACTGTGAGGCTGTGTGGTGATTCGGTGATCAGCTGGGGAAGGGCGGGAAGCACCTCCAAAGAATGTCCAGAAAAATACAAAAATAATGTGGTGTTCACTCTGTATACGTTCACACATGACCATACCTATGTGACTGTGTTTTTGATGCATATATGGAAAATACAATGTGCGTGGCAGAGGTATAACGTCTTGCTCTTTGGTAATTGTCTAAAAATATCCTGGAGAAAAAAAATACTTAGCATTTCTGTGATGCCTGTTATAATGTCTCAGAGCACTTCTCCAACATGACTTCAGTCTCAAAGTAGGATTCAAGCAGGAGTGGCTGAGCTGAGGTGTTTTGTTCTCCTTGTGGGGTTTACATTAGGGCTAGTTACCAGAGCTGCCGCTGATGACTGAATCCCACATGTGGCCAGGCCCTTTGGTTTGCAGCATTCTCTGCCTCAAATGTAGGGTTAAGATTTCTTCCTGTGCTCTGACCCCGTTATGGTAGGTAAACACGCTGGAGCAGCATAAAAGGGCTGGAAGCCCCATTTCTGGCTGGAGGAGAATTCCCTGGGCACAGGCCTCGAAGATGACGGCAATAAGGCACCGCGCAGGCTCTCCCCCAGATGTCTGGTACCTTTGGTATGCAAATAGAGGGGACCCTGATAGGCGGCCAGCACGGCTCCTTTCAAGTCCTCGTTGAGTTCCTGCTGTGTGTCTTTTCCCTCTTACTGCGGAGAGAAGAACACTCTAGTTTTGTTATGTTTAAATTACACTATCTTTTACATTAGGACAGATCAAAAACTAACACCCAAACCACTTTCAGTTCACATAGCTATATAAGCAACTGTCTCATAATTAAAGTATTTAATTAAAATGTACATATGCCCTCAACAAAAGCAAAATTGTTCTGTAGTGTTGCTGCTAGCATGAAGTTTATACAAGACAACATTCAGAGATCTCTGTCACTTACTATATACAAGCAGTTCCATTCCCACCTTTAAAAAAACCCACAAAATTCTTCTCATAAATAAATATTCCACTCGCATAATTTATAAATTACTTTGGTTAAAAATGTTAAATTGCCAAGAAGTCTGACTGCAACTGGTCTGGTTCTCTTTTATATATATATTAAAAAAAAGAAAAAGAGAATGTTGAAACAGCTGAGGTTGGTTTGGTTGAGGGTTAATGTTTGAGTAAGAAGCCTCCAAGGAAAACTGAAGTGCTGAATGAACACCACTCTATGGTAATTAGTGAGTGGTATTTTTCCCTTGGAGTCAGTTTCTGAATCAATGTAATAGCTAGTGATGGGAACGGGGAGGGAGACCGGATGGAGAAGATGATAACTTTCTCTGTGAGACGTAGTGTTGAGATTGTGGCCATTTCATTAAAGATATGTAGGCACTTCTAGCAGAAGGAGGAGTGCAAGTTTTGTGGCATTGGCCAGAGTTTAAGCGATTAGTTTAAGTTACAGCTACTTATTTTTTTCATGTTTTTTTTATATCCTCAACTCATATATGGTGTTGTAGTGCCATATTAAATGGTTGCTGTCTTCCATGCTTGAGATACCTGAATTCAGTGGTTGGTAAAATGTTCCCTGTTTATATAGTTCTGTCTGTGAAGTCTGCAGAGCACTTTAGGATCTCTGAATAAATATTGGTCATTATATTGAACTTTGAAAAGTACTTTCCTGCACATAAATAGACTACTTTTCTTCAAAGATCTGTGAAATATTATATATCCTAACTATTAGTATATGTCCTAATAGGACTTGTCCACATGTATACTAGAAGATCAAAAGGTAAGACTTTGTTTTATCCAGTTCTTTGGCTTCCACTACAAACATATATATAATATCAGACCTGATATAGCAGTTGTAGAAAATAATAGAGCAGTTGGAGTTCTACTTCTCTTCTTACAGCAATTACTTGGATATGTTTAAGGTCTGATAAAGTCTGGATCTCATTGTAGGATTGTTTCTTTCACTTATTTAACTCAGCTTGGAAGAGATTAGTATTTTATGCCATATTATATCTGTGATGTTCTCAGTCAAGATGCTGGGAATACTGGAAGAATCACTGCAGTGCGTGATTCTTTGGCTTCCAATGAGGGAAGCTCATGGCCATAGAGGATGAGACTCCTTTCCATCCCTTTGAAAGGTATTACTGTGATTAAAGACTCAGGATAAAATATAATTTGGGAGAGTTTCAATCTTCAGTGTTGATGTTTTTTCTGCTGTTTGGATAGTTTCACTTTCTTGCTGCTTCAAGAACAACTTGTTCTTTAAATAATATATTTTAAAAAAGAAATGCCATATAGTGGTGGCAGTCACCAAATTTCAAAATGTGTGACTGAACATGATGCACTTTTTTTCAGAATGGCTTTTGAAATTGTGTAATTGTGTAATAAGTCAATGTGTCGACAAGTGAAAGAACTGTGAATGTCTTTGTCCCTTTCCAGAACTGTCAATCAACTAAAGGCTTGACATTTTTTGCACAGAAGAGTTTGAATTTAGAGAGGAAAAATTGCTTTTTCACTAAATTGACATTATAACAAAATTTTATTTAAAGTGTTGGGATTATTGCTGAAAATCCAAACATCAAATCGTAATCTTTTGTGAAATATGAGTGTTTACAAATAATGAATGTCCAGTGGGAAGATGTGCTGAAATGCAAGTGTTTTCTTTTGAGCCTTCCTTTCCCAGAGCTTATCTCATGAATAGCTTCTAAGCAGGGAAGGTGCAGGCCAGCCTAGTGTGGCAGTTTGATGGTTGCCTCCGTGGCCTTTCAATGATGACAGAGAGTGGCCTTATACTGAAGTTAGCTAGCTCCCTCAGCACCGTGGGACACATCTGAGCTGGTTGGTCCCATGGACCTGTACGGGTCTTCTTGGGAGACCGCTCACTTGATCCTAATTAGAAAGCCCTTGGTATTGTGTGGTGTTGTTTTTGAACAGAGCCCCCACTCTAGCAAAATACCAATAGTTTGGGTTTGAGTGCCATGGTTTGAAACCAAAATGAGGGAAGAGAAAGTATTATTTTAAATGGAATTAGCTAATTTAAGAATATACAGCATGTGTGGTTTTTTGGGGGTGTCATGCTTTGTTTTTTGTAGAGAAAGTGTGCCCACTGAGAGAAGTCCTGGTTCTCTGGAACAGAGCGCAGAAGACTTCTCACCATCTTTAGGGTTATGCCTTTATTGCTGTTCCTTGGGATGCAGTATTTATTCTTGTTTTTTTTGGAGGTAGGCTGAGGTTATATTACATTATGCTAGGCATAGGTTTGGCAGGGTGCTCAAACTGATGCTTCACTTTTAGGTCCATCGAGGTGTTTGACGGGAATCAGTGGCTTTTAGGGAATACGTCACATGCTTAAAACTAGGCATATGTGAAGCAGTGGGTTAGCTAAGGCTGTAGATCAGGTTTTGTGTATTGTGGCTGTGGACTGTTCTTTCCATCTATTAAAGTGATATCCTGTTTTCCCAAGAATATTATGTTTAGGAGAAAGCTAGTCAAGAATTCTTCTAAGTAAAAGACCTTTTTCTCTGTACTTCACATAATAGCAGTTCAGTGAGATAAAAATAGTACAGAAAACAAATTAAACTTACAAATGAGGGGATGTTAGAGTATGGTCATCCTAAAAGTTGGTATTGGCCTTTTTTCTGAGAGATTATTTTATTTTTGTTTTTTTTTTTCTTTTATTGATTTTTTTTTTCTCAATGTTGCCAAGGTTTCTCACTGTTTTGTTGTTGATTTCTCATAAAACTCTCCGCAATTCTTAAGGGAAACATTCTCATTAAGGTTGCAGTGGTAAAAGAAATCTTTATGGCAAGGTTAGGAAGTATTTCTAATGATTTGGGGGTATTATTTTGAGGCAATTTATTCTTACAGTGGTCATTTAAAACTAAAATAAAACTCAGAGTAATAAGCCCATTCTTTTCCACCAAACCGTGCAGAGTCCTGGACTTCAACAGGGAATGATACATGAAACCATTGAAAATACTATAAAAGAACAGTAAAACCAACTTTCCAAATGGAGAAGAAAGGAGTTTAAAGCTTTGTCTAAGCACAAGTTTTACTACTTTTAACTTTGCTCATAATTAGTTTTATACAAATGTGCTGATATTTCCCATACACAGGATTGAAAAATGCTTAACTCATGGAGGAGTGACTGCCAAATAGCTGTGATGTTCACCCTGCTCCTCCATGCAGATGCTTAGGCTACATTTAGACGGGGAAATTAAACAATGCCAGGGAGAATTCCCAAGCGCTGGCACGTGGAAATCCACGCTGGGAGGCTCTTGGTGGGCTTTCGACCACTACCACCCCGCTCTGCTGAAGCCCTCTGCCCATGGCTGGGAGCTCCAGCGAGCTGGGGGTTTGCAAGCAGCCAGTTTGCTCTGGCAGTGAAGAGACATGAGCTCTTTGGTGCCATCCAGCCTTGGTGTCCTGGAATATTCCTGAGCATGTTTGATTTGTTTTACTGGTAAGGTTACTAGATGTAGGCTTAGCAAGCAACATTTTTGTGAAGTGGTTTGCTCTGTTTTGCGTAAGAGTAAGCTACCTCACCTCATATGAATGTGCAGTACTTAGCGTGGAGTTAATAGCGTACCTGAATAGTGCAGCTTATTATACAGTCATATTACCACGTAGGCCAGCCCTATGTCGTACAAAAGTAGGGCATGTTTACGCTGCTGTCACTAGATCAACACTACAGCTTCTACTACACTGGGTTACAAACACTCATGCTACAACAAATGTAACTAAATGAGCATGTAAATGTGTGAAGCTGGCCTTAGCTGTAATGAGCTGTGAAGAGGACAGTACAGTAGAATATACCAGTGATGACTACAAAACAGACTCACTGTCTAAAAGTCCAGCAGATCTGCAGCTATCCAGTATTATATTAGGGTTTTTTAAAAGTATTCAAAGCATATCTAAGTACATTATTTAAGGACTTTTTTTTTTTCTGGACAAAATAATTTGTATTCACAGAGCAGCTTTGCCTTAGGAGATTGAACTTCAGGACACCACAGATCTTTTCACAGTACGTGCTATACATTAAGGTGTCTGAACTTTTTCTCTGGCATTCTCCTGCTTCCCACCAACTGAATGACACTGAAAATCCCTTCATGTTACTTCCTTGTGTAATGAGCTGATGGGGTGTCCACAGAGGTAGAAATGAGATGCCATCACTGTGTAGCTGTCCAGCTCCTTTCAAGCCATTGACAAGCATTTAATGTACTGCTCTAAATATGCACTACAAACCACAGCTTGGGGCTGTTGCCCAAAGGCTCAAAGCCTACATGTTTAAGACTTAATAGTGAGATTCTTGTAAGATTTATAGAGTTAGAAAACCAATAAGTGGTGTGTAGATGTGTGTGTAGACACAAGGATGTAGGTATGGGCTTTCAAAAATCTGTAGGTTAATCTAAAGACAATTAGTAATTTTATAGGCAGTTATAAAGGAGAGAGGGAATAGCAAAAGTACACAGTCCCCTTCACCTGAGGTTCTCGGGTCATTTTATAAATGTGACTGATCAAACTTCTTCACATACTTGTAAGGTTGGTACGAGAGGTGCGATTCTGTTTAACAGATTGGGTGATTCTCCCAAGTCATTGGGTGCACCAGTGCTGAAGCTAGAGCTATGGCACAGTACCTGTAAAACTGTTGTGCTTCCTGCCACATACTACACTTAAGAAGCATGCTTTTCCAGTGCAAACCTGCTTGTGGCTGAACAGGCTTTTTAGAAGGTTTCTAAGAAGAATGAAAAAAAAAAAAAAGTGAAGTTGCTGTAAGGTCACTGTGATGTGGATTTATCTTGAGCAAGATGCGTAGATACTGACTGTGGGTATTTTGAAGCTGAGTGTTAAAAAATTACAACAAAATATTCAGAATCTCTGAACACATTTTCAATATTTAGAGTATTTACTATTAACATAACATTGTGAATATATCTTGGTATGTACTGGGGTTTACAAGTGATCAGTGTTGATCCTGTGTGTATGTTGGAACAGAATTCATATACATGTAAATGTGGTAACAAATATTCTCTATACATGTTATTGTATAAATGAGATTAGTATTTTGCTAATTTAACTCAAGGTCAGCAGTATTAGAGGATGGTAAAAGTTAATTTGACTTCAAGACAGTATGACATCACTGCAAGAGTATTTAAAAAAAAAAAAAGTATTTTCGTCCTGAAAATGCTGTTTAACTTTTGGCTCATTCACAGACTTGCTCTGAAACAAGCATTTTCCAGAGAATGTAGTGATCTGGGTGGATGACTATTTGTGACTGTCATTTTGAATTTTCTCTTCTAAGCAGCAGGGCTGTTCATGTTTTAAGTTCCCATTTTTTCCTTATTTCTGCAGGGCAAGGTGCAAGGTTTAAACAATGTACATGGATTCATTTTCCTAACATGATGGCAGAGCTATAAAAAGAAATTTAAAAAATGAAATCTCTTTTCTCTGAGGATATTGCCACATAAGAACCAACATGATTCTGGGTGAAAGAGGGAGAGGAAGAAAGTGAAGATCTACAATACCTCTGACTTCTGAATTCCTCTGAGATTTTTTGAAAATGAAACTTAATTTCTTGACTTCAGCAGTCCTATGTTTTACCTCAAATGTAATCAGAAGTGTTTCTATTTAACCATCATTGTAGGAATCCGTATTTATCTTTCAGTATTGATGGCATATACTCTTTTTTTTTGGTAATTGCTGCAGAGCCTGCTTGAAAACTGGCTGGCAAGCTTTCCATTTCTTGTGTTTTGACTGGCAATAAAGACTTTATAATCTGAATTTAGCTGCCAGGTCTGTTGATAACATGTGAAGTGGACTATCATAGGTTTTACTCCTGTGCAGCTCAGTGGTTCTGCAGTACCAGCTCTCCTTGCCTCTGTGCAAGGTTGACTGCAAGAGGCACGCACTAGCAGAGTGTTGGTACCAGGGTGATTTTCCCTAAGAGACAGGCAGAGCTCTACAGCTGGAGTTGGTTGAGACCTGAGGTTTCTAATCCAGAGTCTGCTGGCAACAACAACAGAGTTCCCATTTAGTTTGATGGAGTTTAGATCAAATGTTGGTGATACAACTCATCATCTTAGTCACTGTGTCAGTCTGGTGATGGTGATGCTTCATCTTCTTCCCTGTCCTTCCAGAATGGGGCTGGGTGAGCAGAGTAGTGTGTGGGAAGAACAGCACTTGTATTTAGTGAGACACATGAAAGCACAGCAGGAGCTGAACCCTTGTGAGTTCACCAACAGCAGGTGCAAGAGCAGATCAGCGTTTTACCAGGTTGGATGGAACCCTGGTTAAAAAGCAGATAATCTATGTGAGCATATCAAGAAAATGGGGCTGCTTTCAGCATCTTTCTGGTTAGTTTCTGCTGTTGTCTGACATGGCACCTAACAGTGAATATAGTGATTGATGGTTCTGTGTAGCATCTTGGTAGTACAGCTCTTCCTCCGCAGCATAATGCTATTGTGCTGCTGATTGTCTGAATCTACACTTGCTGTTTAGGATGGTAAACAACCAATTGTTTGGCTGGTAATTGCCAAGTTCCCATCCCCTAGAATAGATGCTGACTTCTCTTTGGGTCTGGAGATCTCTAATACAGATGCTTTTCTCTCAACAGTTACAATATTGCTTGGAATTTAGATTTAGAGGTACATCTGGAGGGAGAGGCTTTCTTGGTAAGGATTTATTCAGTCTGTCAATGCATGTGCTGGAAAGCTGCCTCTAGAGCAGTTACTTGTCAAAAAGCATGTCCAAAAGTGACTCTTGGTGTGCTTTTTGGTTAAAATACTGAATGACTGTCTGAGCAGGATATGCATTTGATTTTACCTCAGAAGAGCCAGGGAATAGCTTTCCAGGTGGTACATGCTGTGTGCTAGCTAAATGTGCCGCAGCTGAGCCTGAGAACTATTGCTTGGTGACAAGCTGGAGGCTGGCTTAAAAAAAAAAAAAAAGGGGTGATCTTCCAATAAACTTGTTTAAGGAGAGTGGCTTGATCATGCACCATGGGAAGCGGAATAAAAACAGCTCTTCAGTGTCAACAGAGCACTCAGTTGTGGGTGGGATAAGTTAAAGCCTTGTCTGAGACTATTAAATAAGAGACTAATTATAGTTGTGCTTTTGGTAGCTCACTGATTTCATTCTTTGGCTGTCATCTGTGAGGAGCATCACAGTCATTAAAACACATTGGTACCCTGCTAATAGTTAGTGAAGAATTGCACTCGAATAAAAATACAGTGTTGAAACAATAGAACAATAATTTATCCAGTGTAGTGTCTTACGGGGATTATAGTTGAATATGTTTGTTTCTCATTTTGAGCACATTCACTGAAATTTGCAAATGCAGATTAGCAAATGGTTACAGCAAACTAAGAACATCTATGTCATATGCACTTAATCATGGATTGCTGTGTGAGCAGAGCTTGTGCATGGGCATACATCAAAGCTGATACCTATCTATGTTGTAATGTATTCCTCCACATGACCATATCCAGTACATGGTACTTATTATTCCATTAGTACCCAAACCACAAACCCTTTCTAGTATCCATCTGTGAAGATGCAAATAGCTGCATACTTTCTTTTATTAAGGATCAGCCATTAGGGGGTCACTGGTTAAAAGTCTGAAGATCATTAGAGGGATTTTTAAAAAATAAACAAACAGCTGTTGTCATATATCTTGAAGAGTTTCTGTTGTACCAATGCAATTTTTATCTGTGGTGATGATGTTGTCATGGGAACATATGCACAAGGGAATTAAATGATGTCAGGAGAAGTGTAAATGATGCAAACACACCTCATTTGAAATGTTAATTACCACCCTTCATACTACTCTGAAGAACAGTTCGGTTTGATTTTATTTCAGATGTAGGGAAAAATATGACACTTTTGTCTAGCAATAAGTAGCTTACATTGTTGTACCAAAGTGAGTATGAGTCAGTGAGTTAATCTGCATTGGCAGCATTTGCACTGGGGACCATCTGCAGCCCTGCTTGTCTGAGCATCAGTAATATTCCTCTGTGAATATCTCATCTTGATGGTCAGGGGAGGCAGGCAGCCTCTTTAAAGAGTTCCATAAATGCTTATAATTGCTGCATTAAACTTCAGTTTATTATTTTCTCCAGGTGCAGGTATGCGGATGATATGAAACCCCACTGCATTTACATACAAATTGAAGATTTTTATTAATCAGCCCGGTAACAGGAATCAAACAGCAACACTCCATCAGGTCCTTAAATACATTTGGTGACATTTTTACCATGCATTAGCATGATAGGGCAAGCAGAATATAATGTACCAATGATTGCTTTTCCATTGAAAGCACAAACGGTTTCATTTTTCCTGTCATCTCAAATAAGTGTTAAAGAGGGTTTGGAGGCTATTGTGTACGTTCCGTATGCTAGGGACTTACAAACACTGATGGCCACATTAAATAACCATTAGTGGCTTGGCTTAGATCATTGCAACATCCCTCCTCTTCAGAATTTATTCTTTGATTTAAAGTGAAAGCAATCTGTGACTGCTTTCATAAAGTCCTTCGGCTCCCTCCATTTTTTTTTTTTCCTCAAACAAAATGCATTACAACAGTAATTTTATGACTGTTAAGATAACTGCCGTTAACAAGCACTTAATTAAAATGTACAATAAATAGCAGGCTGCAGTCTTATCTCCTCTCATGAGCTCCCAGCAGCCTGAGACTCCAATGCACAGCCCTGCTGTTCCTTGGCTTGTTTGCAGATTAATTGCTTTTCTGTCTGGCAAAAGCTGCTTCTCCTTCAGCCAGATCGTAAATGACCAGATAGGGACTTTATCAATCAAGCTACTACTTTCTGTGATCACTTCCATTCAACACCTTCTGAATTTCACATTGAGAGGAACAGAAGTTATAGAGATAGGAGTTAATGTCTTAGTTTTTGTGTGCTTGGAATTTACGATAGTGCTGTCACAATTTGACACTGTTAATCTTTACATACAATACCCTTGGAGCAAGGCTGGTTTTGTTCCTGAGCTGGAACTATCCCTTGTAAGAATTGTGAAGAATACATATGAAACACAACCGAGATGCTCTCCGTAGCGCAAGGTTACATCTCTCCCATAATCTGTGTGCACTAGCTGATGTGGCTCAGCGTCTCTCTGTAACCTTGGATCCTGACCAAGTTAGCAGTTTACAGTTATATTAACTCAGAACTTGTTTTATTGTGATTACTTATAATTTATATGGGGGCAGTTGTCCAGAGGCCTGAGCCATGGATAAGGGCCCCAGTTTGGTAGGTGCTTAGTGTGCCTTCAGTGAAAACCTAATTATGCTCTAAGCAGGTTTAGTAAAATCAGAAGTTAGTTTCCTTATTTAGACTTTGCCTATCAACAAAACTGTAGTGCATCTAGATTTTGGGAAGCGCAGCTGTTTGCAGATCAATTGTGGTTTCTGAATTTAAAAAGACTATCTAAACAGTTCTAATCACAGTAGAAATCCTATTGTTTTTACCAAAAGGTTCTAGAGGGCAACTACTTCTGCTACTTGCAGAATACACAAGAGTTACAGATGTAAATATGCTACCAGAGTGGAAATGTACTGTAGTCCACTTCTGAAATGCAGCCCTTGAACTGCAGTAGTTATGTTGTTTTCTTATTACCTGCTCAGAATATAAACAAATCTCTAATTTACCAGGTTTATCTCACATGCCGAGCAAAGGGAATGGCTTCCATTTGGAGTTCTAAACGTGCACCGTATAGTAACTTTGAAAATACACTATATTAACTTAAGGCTGGCTTCTGAATACACATGAAGCTGCAGTGTTAAACATAATTTGTGTAGCTGCTTCAGTGTCATCACTAAGGTCAGTATTCTTAAACTAAACCAAAATACCTGCCCAATGCCTTGCACACTATTCTCTAAATGCAGCAGCCCTGTGAATGTGTTTTGTTGGTTTTTTTTTTCTCTCTCCTCCTGCTAGTCAGGGAGGCAAGGGACTTTCCTTGTGGAAAAACTTATGCCTAGAAGAGCCAAAACGCAGGAGCTCCCTGACAGCAGAGTGTAGGTTTGTGTGAGCAGCCTCTAAGGACATTTGGAGCATCTTTGCAAAGGGTTTTTTCCCATCTGATCTCCTCTGAGAGGTCTGCTCAGAGCTTCGTTCTTAAAACACATCACCAAGAGCTAATTGTAAATGAATGAAAAGGAGAGTAACCTTTAACAGGGCACTGCAGCCACTCCCGTGCTCTCAGACTGTCCCTGAGCAGATCCATCAAGGGACTGGAGGAGTCAGTGTTGGGGTGACTGATGCACACCTATCAGTGGGAAAAAAAACCCCTCAGCAATGGGAGTGTTCTCAAGGCACAGGAATGAAGAAGCTGCTGATAAAGAGTTGCTATAAAGCTGCTAAAGGAGAAAATACTCAACTGTTTGGAATTCTCCAAGCTATTTGTCATGGTCACTACACTGCTACCACTTAAATAACCAAACAAACAAGCACAAAAGATAGAGACAAGAAATAATCATTGAGCATATCAGCAAGAAGAGAATGCAGCCCTGTGAAGATAGTAAAATTACATACATAGGTCAAACCAATTTGCACTGTAATCCTGCTGCAGCTGAACAGCTCCAATGTAACATGTGTATGCATGGACATTTGCAGCTCTAATGTGGTTATGACAGAGAAATGTTATTATTAAGGTGCTTATGTGCACTAGGGTCAGAACAGCATTTACATCTCATACCTGTAACCATTAGGTCAGCAGACAGATACACAGAACACTCCTTTGAAGGAAGGAGATACACAACAAACTACCATGTTTCTGTATTTTTATATTTTTCTTATTTAAAGAGGGTTTATTCTTAAACCAATTCTTGCAGTTACACAGCACTCATGTTTTCTCATGGCACCTCTACGTTTGAAATTCTGAGCTCTTACCAGTTTTCCCCTCTGCTTTTACATGTCAGTAAAGATGGGATGTTTTGCTTTTGGACACCCGATGTCTTGGAAGAAAATTTCTGCTGGTTCAGCTGGTGCATAATTTTGTTGAGTTGGCATTTATATCCTATGCTACTAATGGGCTGAGCTTTCTTGATGAGATTTTTTCATTTCAGACTTTTTTCCAGAAAATTTGTTCAAATGTTTGGTACCTTTCTCTCTTTCTCTCCTTCTAATGATCTCATTTGTGAAAGCTTTATCCTGAAAAATTAAATGACTCTATAGACTGAACTTTTTCAGATAATTTCAAACACACTTGAATACTGGGTCAAAAACGTGTTTGTTGCATAAGCGAGACTTCTAAGCAATTTGCTCTGCGTTTCTTTGCATGTGGGAGAGAAGAACGTTAGGGACTAATGGGGCAGGCCCACTAACAAGAGTATGGCCATGACTGATTAATCCAGCTCATCTCACTCCACTCTCTATAGCATGTGTGTTTTAATTTTTAATTACTTAAGAATTTATTTTGAAATTATGCTGATTAAAAAGGTCATATTTCCATCAGTACCTACATTAATTCAACCTTGTAAAATTTACTTCACCCACTCAGCTGGGTGGAGTGACTTTTTTTATGGATGAGCAGATGTTATAGCTGAGCTGTCAATTTTTATACTACTTATTAATTTATTCCCGAGAAATGTTTTAATCCCAAACACTCCACTGTGAACAAGTGGCAAGATTCCTGGGTTCTGTGCCACCCTGGAAATTTGGTGATATCTTCTTCACATTCTGAAATGGAGACATTCTCAAATCTGACATAAGCAGATGTAGTATGTGCTGAATATTGTTGTATTTTGACATTGCATTCAGTGTCATGGTCTTTGCTAGTTCAGACTGCTCAGAAGCAGTCTTTACCTGTGCATATCAGTGTAACTCCACGTAAGTCAACGAAACAATTCGGCAGATGAGGTTTTCTTGTTCTCTTGCAATATTCTCCTTTTAGCTCCTGTGATGATCTTTATTCTTTCTATCTCCGTCATCGCATAGCAAGGGTACAATCCTAAGGTACAGAGATTTCTAGTTACCCTAATTTGTTTGATATATTCCCATGGATTGTTTTTATTATTATTTACTTAACATATTCATTCTCATTCTCATTCTGTAGAAATAACTCATGGCAGTTATGGTAGGGAATGCCAGTGGCTTGGGCACTCAAGAGAAGAACTAATGAGAATTTTGAAACTTGAGGGAGACAAAACAATTTTGGACTTTGGCACTAGCACATTGACTAAATACTTCTGCTATACAGAGAAGTAGGAGTTGGGAAATACTGGGCATTCTTTAGGTTTTGTAGTTACCCGTGAACATGTCCTCATGTAATAAATGTGCATTTTGAAGATGATTTTCACAGTCAAAATAGCTGACAGTATTTTCTTTTAAAAAAAATTTTTTTTCTGAAAGCTCACATCCTGGATTAGAGTTGTGCTGTAAGTGGCCAGCTCTGGGATGGGTTTTGTTGCAGAGCAATTCACAAACATGTGATGTAGCACAGTTGTTGGGAAACTTGGATGCGTAGCGTACGTGGTATGGTGATGACAGCTTTTTTAGCTCTACAAGGACAGAGCTACATACTGCACAGCCTCCAAGTATGTATTCAGAGCCCTGCTCTGCACTGCTGATGGCATTGTGGAAAACCAAAAATACCTTTCTTAATGCAGCCAGTGTTGAGAACTTAATTTCCTTAAAAAGAAATCTGGAAGACTTCCCAGGTTATATATGTGTGTCTAACTTCAGAGGATATGACTGTACTAAAGACTGAGTAAAATTAATGGTAGATGGCTTTCTCGTTCTCTTGCAATATTCTCATTTTAGCCCTCGTAATGATCTTGATTCTTTCTTTATCCATCGTAGTGTAACAGGGGTACAAATCCTAAGGGAAAATAAACATGTACATTGATTCCTAGTTGGCTCAAGATCATGTTATTTGGGGTTGATGAACAACAAATGGTGAACTTGGGTAGACTAATTCTAGCTGAATCCTCGTTGAGAACAGAATCTAATAAGAATACTTTAATTCACTTAACTATACACTTACCTCACATTTCAACTGATTTTTATCTCAATAGATTTTTGTGGGGATCAGATACAGACAACTGTGAAGGGGCTATTTTAGTGACATTTGTAACACAGTTGTGTGCAGGAAACATTTTAAAGCTCTGCTAGGGAGTCTGTTCTATAAAGGCTGGACCAGAAGAGATGTCTAATTCAGAAAATGCTGTTTGTGTTCCTTCCAAGCAGCTTGGTCAATCCCTTATCACTGGTGGTTTATCAGACATAAATGAATTACACTGTACTTTTCAGAGGTTGTTTTTCGGTAAAGCATTTAAACATGTTACTTGCTTTGCTGAGTTAAGGTAAAAGTTGAATTTGGGCTAGCAACCTGGTTTCCAGACATTTTCAAATTCTGGTGATAATTAGTCTTTATAATGACCCAACTGCATTTCCCTCAAAATGAGAAATGCTGAACTTTGGGATGATCAAAATGTGCATCCTTTTCTGATTTGGTGGGCACTCACAAAGTGCTAATTTATTAAAGGTTTTTGTATTTCATCAGTTCCTTGGGTGTTTTTTCCCCTTCTGGAAATCTTCATTATGGTTTACATTTAGGCTGAATTCAAATTAGTTACTGCAAGAGGTTTTGCTCTTCTCCATGACTTATTTCTGCCCTCTGGCTGATCAGTGGTCCATGGTCAGCACTGAGAGCTCCGAGAGGCCTAAAACATGTAGAACTCTGACATTTAGGGAGGTCAAATTGAAGAGATTGGAAGGAGTGTTTTAACTCGCAGGAGAGCATTTCATTCCCATTTACATTTAGGTTGTTTAAACAATTGTTTTCCACTTTAAAAAAAGACAGGTTTCAAGCCTGTTTTGTGCAACTGGTCTCTACAGTGTAACAACCAAACGGGAGTCACCTCTTAGAACTTCTCCCCTGAATATTGGCTTAACTTTTAGTACTTCTCTCTGTCCTATGTCTGTGCATTTCAGAAGTCTGAGATGCTACACCAAAGGCTGATGAGCAGTAATAGAAGTCTTACAGAAAGCAGAAAGTTCTGCTAGGGTGACACTTGTAGCAGCTTCCACTGATACAGACTGTCCCAAAGAGGCATGATTTCCAGGTGACAGATACTTAAGTGGCAAGTGAGGGAAGCATTAGCTTTCATCTCATGCTGAACTTTTTGGAGTAAACATGCATCCAACCCAAAAGCTCCGACCTAGAGTTCAGGATCTGAGGGAAAGGTTTGAATTGAGATCTGAATTTTGCTAAGCCTTCCTGCTTTTAGATTTGATTGTAATAGGATCTGGCACTGGTGTTTCCAATCTGGCAGATTTTCAGCCACATGTGTTAGGTGCAGGCACCCACTTAAAAGACCCAGGTGAATTTTGGTCTGAGTAATCAAAGTGGTTCACTCCCTTCCATCCCTACAGATGCTGTGGAGATGAGCGAGCTCCTTCTGCTCACAGAAGAGCAAGGTCAGGAGGGTTTTCTTCCATGTCTTTTTGCCATAACAAATACTGTCTGATCTGGTGCACTTTGATCCTGCAAGTGTTAAGCTAAAATTCATGTGTTTGCTGGGGACATGTATAGGTGGGTTGTGGTTATCAATTGGTATTAGATGATGATATTTTTGCTGTGCATTTGTTTTGACAGAGAAACAGTAGTTGCAGTAGTTTTAAGCTGTGTGATGTGATATTCTGGGAAGTTTAAGTTCAGTTAAGGCAGCCTGAGGATTACAGTGGGTATTAGTATTAACCAATTACAAAAAAATCTTGACAAATAAAATGTCAACTCCTACTCAGCTGTGGCTGTTGAAATTCAGATCCAGATGCAAGATTGGCATCTTGTGTGTATCTATCTTTGCTATGCTGAAACACAGTGGCAAAAAGCAACGATATTCTCCTCTGTCTCTTAGCTGGCAGTTAATCGAGCTCTGCGTCTCAAATATCTCCTCAATGATCAGGAGTTCTTAACTGCTCACATTTTTCATTCCTCCCATCACCTGAGAAGGCTTGTCTACTGTTAAACCAAGCAGCAGTGACTTCCTGGTAAAATAAGATGAAACAAAGCAAAACTTTTTTCTTGTTCTGTGAAGTCTGTTTGATTTTAGTTCTGTTGCAAAATAATTTTTCTAGCTCAGTTGTGAGTGGAAAAACTGGTGTCACTTTGTACAGTATTTGAGTGCCAAGCTCTTAAAGGCAGTGCAACTGGAAATGGTAAAGACCTGGGAGGTCACCTAATAATGGCTATTCCCAAGCCGGATTTTTCCCTATTGTGTGTGTGTGTGTATATATATATATTCCCTAGAGTTTTACCAAGTCTTGTTTTTTAAAACTCTGCATTAATAGGGTTCTACTTACTTCTCTTGGGAAATTATTGCCCATGGAAAAGGTTTCACAAGAAATTTTTCCTATTACATGCTAAATCAAAATTCAAATTACTGGATTCATTTACTAATGCAGAGATCCTTGGCGAAAACTTTTGCTCCCTTACACAAACTCTTGCCTACTGCTGACCGTGTTCCATCTTTTTGAGCACTGTCATTGCTGTTGGTATGTCTGATGTACTGCTTCTTGTCTCGGTGGGCCTGATTAGAAGTCACTTGATTTTTAGCATCCCTTTACCTGGGTCGTCGTGCTGCTTGGAGCAGAGCAGAACAAACCCCTGTTCTTTAGATTTGCTGTGACAAATGATCTCTGTCTGCTTCCAGCCACAAACCCAGGGCCCAGGCTGCCTGCGGACAAGGGTGCAGGAGGGACAGGCATACGCGTGGCTTCAGGGGGGCAGGGTCAGGCCCTGAGCAGTCATGGTAGGAAAGTGGTGGGTCTCGCTTTCATATGCATGTGTCTTTTCTGCTGACCATTTATTTCTGTCCTAACACCAGTTGTCCTAATGAGGGGGCTTCCTTCAATCCAGGGCCAAGTCCTGGATTAAATATTAGAAGAGGCAGGTTTTGTAATTCATCAGGATTCAGTGTTCAGAAATATCTCCCATATGAAAGAAAAAGCTCAATAAGAATATAACAAAGAGAGGCAAGAGGCTAGAGAAACTTAGAAATAGACCTACAGACCAAGCATTTGGCAGCTGGTTCATATCGGCATTTTTTTGAAATGAATTTGAAGTAGTAAACTCCTGGGTTCAGTTCTGGTCATAGCTGGAATGAGTAGAGAGGAGCATAAATGAAGCCAGTGGAGTTATGCTGAGTTTAGATTAATGTTAAACATCTCGGGTGATGCATCTGTTTAATGAACTTATTACATGATTCCTTTGTGAAAAGAAAACCAGTGATTTCTCGTAAAAAAACGTTATGCCATTATGCTAGTGTTCTGATAATTTTATCCCTCTCTCTTTTCTCTCTCTCAGTTGTGTTTTTAAAACTTCTGTAACCTCTATTGTGTGTTTCAAAGGTGTAGCCAGATTTCCAAATTTGTACAGGTGATTCCACTTTATTATCTACCTACCATCAAAGGGCAGCCCCTCCAGGCTGGGCTGTGGCACGCTGGCTCGATGCAGTGTTCCACGTATGGAAAGTGAGAAAGCATCTTATGCTGAAGGAGAGAAATGGGGGAGTTCAATAGAGAGAATGGAGCTCCCGTCATGGAAATTACTATGTGTGCTAGCTCTGGTCAAAAGTTAAAAGTGCTAGCCATTAAATCTTCAGTGCTCAAGAGGATCTTCAATGATGTGTTAAAGTTGAAGGTTTCTAAAGGCAGAAGTTTTGCTTTTGGTATAAAACTTGTTAGAACCGAGTTTTTTTTCTTCCTCATTGTAACAAAACTGCAAGCTGTTTTCTATAGAATGCCACAGAAGCTGTGGATCCCTTAATTAGTTGCTTAAGCACCAACATTTTTACAACCTTGTTGAGCAGGCTTTTTTTTGTACAGCTACCTAGAAAGTTTTCCATAATAGAGGGCTTCTCCCAATATCTGAGCAGATTTTGTCAAATGCTGCTGAGGGGCTTGTTCTTCTTGTCTCATGTTTATATGGCCTATACAAATACGGCGGATTCATGTTCTGCAAAAATCAAAGAACAATAATTACAAACAAAGGCCCTGAATCTGTAAATCTGTATATTTCATGTTTCAGAAGAGGATTTTGGAGGAATTGGTGTCTAGTGGCTCCTGTTGGTGTTGCCTGGCTTGAGAGTGCTCAGGGTCATGATTAGAGAGGAGCTGTACTTCTGTTCCTACCCTCATCTCAGTATCTCCTTTCAGGTATCAGATGTACATTCACCCCTGGAAATGGGTTTCCATTCATGTCAGATCAGGTCCTGGCCTGTCTGCTTGAGTTCATTCTACCAGAAGTTTTCTTCAAGAGTCCGCCACCAGCAGTACCTGGTGACCAGGCATCCATCCGTCCTAAAATCCATTTTGCATTTGATTTAACAGAAGCTAAAGAAAATGTTAGAACATCAAACACTTCATGCTTGTCTTTTTTTGATGACTGGCCAGTTCTCCCTCTGTGGTGATCCAGGCAGGCCTTTGCTGAACCCTTAGGATGTTACAGGTCTCAGACCACCACTCCCCAAAGAAGAGATGCTCTCACTGAAGGGAAGTTTTCTTATTAAGCTGTTTGGGTTCGTTTCTCTTACTCTGCAGAGAAGTGAGTTATCTTGCCTCATTTATTACTGTTCTGTTCATTTTTAGAGATAGCCCTCATTTAAGGCTAAACCCAAATAGTAAATATCCCAATACCCATGTCAGTACTCAATATTCTTTAATAGTTAAGGACAAAGCCAAGGTATTATACTGAGCACTTCTGGAAAAAACAGACCCAGAGCATCTTGAGCCGTCTGCTCCCAAATCAGTAGCTGTTTCTGAAGAATCAGCTGTGTATTTCCAGCTTCTTTTTAACCTTACTGAGTGGTAAATACTAGTCTCTCTCCAAGACAGGCTGTCACAGGTAGGCAAGTATCTTTGTATAGCCATCTCCTCGGGAAGCAATCACCATACCTTTGAAAAACTCCTTGGCAAAGTGCATGTTAGCATTAAGCGCTGGGCATTTTAGAAGGTGTTGTCAAGAAGAGCATAGGACTGAATTCCACATGTGGGATTTAGAAGGTTCTGCAGGAGGCCAAAGGGAAAAAAGACAGCAAAGCAATGGAGGAATTAAAATCAATTAGTAGAAGGAAGAGCAATGGTGATGACTGAAAATAGCACAGGTCCCAGCCTTGAAGGTAATTGTGACAAGACATAGCTTACTTTGTACGCCAGGATGATCTGTCAAAGGCAGCTACGCATGAGCATCACTAAAAGACCCACTCTAAGTCTTAATCTTATCCTTTGGTCCATGTGGCTATAATTAGGAACAGAAGTGAGGCCTGTGATGCTGTGTGGAGAACAGTGTCTGAGCCTGGTGTGCTAAGTCTGCAACCTGTATCTTCTAAGGTGAGTAAGGTGATATTGTTCCTATAATTTGTCATCTATGGTTTGGATTAAGAATAATTCACTTTCTAAGGGTTTGCTGTTTTAAACAAACAATCATGAAACAAACAATCATGAAACATCAAAGAGCTTCAGATTACAAGATTCTGTGGAAGAGCTTGGCTGGCTGGTGTTTCATGCAGACTGATATAGGTTTCCTTGTGGATTTAAAAAATTCACCTCTAAGGCAAATGACATGAAATGACCAAGGTTTTCCCTGTAGTTCCTCTTCCCTTGTGCTAGGTCACATATGTAAAGATCATCAGACCTAAGGTCATTAATTGCTTCTCAGTTAGTTTGAAATCCTCTGGATCCAAAGCTTATCCTTTTTTAATGCTCAGCCTTTTTTTTTTATTTATCTCCTAGCACTATAAGTAGTGTGGACTTGGGGGCTTTATTCAAAGTTAAATTAAAATCCCGTGTTTTAGTCGGGGGCTGCATTCTGTATACGAGCTGTCTTGTTACATGTATGCCTGTGAAGCACACTGTGAGCGGGTGCCTGGCACCCGCTGTGTATCAGTAACTGTATACAGTGATGTGGGCTGTATCATGTATCCGAGCTGGTATTTCAGTCTCCTCTTAATGTCTGAAGAATTTTAATTGGACAAAAGACCAATTTCAAGTTTGACAATTTCAGTTTACTGAAATCGATGCTGAACACAGAAAAGAGTGCAGTGGGGTTTGTGTCTGTGTGTATTCAACAAGGGAGCAACATATTTTCATGGGTTAAAAATGGACATTTTCCACATCCTCATTTACAAAATAGATAAAATATGTGAGCTAACCTTGAACCTCTTCAGCTTGTCTCCTACTTCTGTGTAGAGGCTCTGCTCCTCTAAAGTGTAGAGGAAGAGCTGTCCATGTTAACAAAGCCTTCCAGGACACCGGCAGGGTGTGGACTGATGTAGGTACATTTTCATTCAAAGCAGGACTCTATCTCTCAATGTGTTAATACTGCACCTTGTCCTGTGTTCTCACTCACATGAAGGAACCGGAGTTCAGCTGGCACCGGACTCTGCTAGTTTGGCTGATAAGGTTTAGTGTAAGCAAATGCAGGTCTGTGAATTATCTGGCATGAGGATCAGTTAGGGGTGCTGACTTCCTATAGCCTTAATCTAGTTGGCCTAAATGATTTATAAACTGGCAATGTGATAAATGTTGTTTTAAGTGGACAAATCACATTGAAGAGGTGTAACTTTCTGTCAGTATGTAACATGACCGCTTCTCTTAGGGGAAGAATAACAATCACAAAGAGCAGTAAGGGTAACAGGATCACAAGTAGGCATATTCCTTCTCTACAGCATAAATCATTAGAGGGGAACTTCTTTCTTTCCTCTTTGCTTGTCCTTCTTCGTCCTTATTTTTTTGATGCTATTTTCTAGCACTTCCATATAATTTTGGAAAGCTAAACCCTCCACTTGATTTGTGCTGCAGTTTCTTAATAAATCCATGAAGCTTGTCTCCATCAAGCTGTATTTTCCATTAAAATATGGTTCCCAGGTGATTTCCAATACTACGAAAAACATGTAGCCATAAGTCTTTCACTGATTGTTTATTATCTGTTTAGGTGCTCCTGAGGATTTTGACAGCTAGGACTTGTATCATATGTAATGTAATAAAAGTGGATGTCTTCAGCATAACAGGGATAGCTGGCCTCTCGTTTCTGTCTGCCAGGGCTGTATTTGTTTTCTGTGTGTGATGGGTTTTTTTATTTTATTTTATTTTTTAACATGAAACTTCAGGTCTCCTTCAAATCAGGTCACTTTAAACTTTGTGTTTTTGTTGCTATATAGATGAACAAAAAACCCAAAAGAAATCCAAACCAAACACAACAAAAGCTTTCTTGCTATAAACAGCACAAGAAGCAGTAACAACAAAGCTAGTATTTACTCTGGTGGAGGAGCAGATTTACTTGAGCTAGTTTCCAGCATTGACACACTGTTCAATCTCTGATTGCAGGAAATGCAGCAGGACATTCTGTATGCCTGTCTTGGGTATGTGTAACAAGCATGTTGTGGGATGCAATGTATAAAGCTTCTCACAGTAGCTGCAAGAGGTTAATGCTTTAAGCTACCGGTTTGTGGTGAAGTTTGTGAAAACTGATGGGAATTGGTTAATAATGTCTATCTGTAGGCAAAAGTGCAGCTCTTTTACAGGCAAAGTTCCCTCTGGCCTTAAAGGGAACTTTGCATTCGGATCAGCCCACATGTAAGCACTGATTATCTAGTAGTACACAGTAAGGCAAGGAATAAAACATTACCTAAACTCAAACATCATACTGTGAGTTCAGTTCATCAAGTCTATGTATACCACCTCTATTACCAAAATAGATGTTGCATTCTCCTGGCCTCTGTGCTGGCATGTGCGATGCATTGCAACAAAAACCACAGCCAGCCTGTAAGACTTTTGCTTGGGGAAGTTTGACAGGAACGTCCCCATCACAGAGGGAAGGGAAAGAGGAGACTGTCTTGGAGGTGGGCTAGGAGATGAGATGCGGGCTAGCACGTATTTGCTGACCCTGTGGTTAGTATCAAGGCCAGTCTTGTGTGTTGCCTCGTCATTTCCCCATCAGTGGAACTGGGAAATATTTATTATTATTATAAACTAGTGCAGAACTCAGAAGGAAAATAGCTAATAATTATTAGCAAGATTTGTAATTTAAAGGTTGGCTTTATAACAAGCAAGCAAAATGATTTACTATGGCCAGGAAAACTACCCAGATTGGATTCCAGTGCCTTTATAACATGGAATGTCCTCTCCCTGCCCTGCACAGAGATGTCCTTCCCAATGGTATTCATGCAGTGGTTAAATAGATTTGATATAACCTTGGGTTTGCATTGTACCTTCTCCAGTTGGACCTCAGAACTGGTTGTCCAATGAGAAAGTACCATTTCCTAAATGCTTGGTAAAGCACTTAATTGTGAAAATAACTAGTTTACCTCACAACATCAATTTGAAAAATTACTCATTAATTTTTGAGGTGCAGCCGCCTTCCCTGGAGGACAGAACTACTGATCTCATCTGTACCTAAAACCTTGGCTTTGTTTGCTAGCAGGCGTGTCTGATCTGCAAATGAAATTTGGCTTACCGTCTCCGTTTCCTTATAAACACCCTTGACTGCACCTTTGGCAGAACACATGATAATTAAACAGTTTTGGCTTGTACTATGCAGGCTGAACAGAGCTGGCAGGGAAGAGTTTAGATGACTAGCATGCCACACGGAAAGATTGTTTCTCTCTACTTTCCAGTGACATTTACTAGCAAAGTAAAGTTGAAACTCTCAAAGAGCTATGTGAGTGTAAAATGTTTGGGATTTGGCTGTCTTTTGCATTATTTGCTTAATATTTCATTATTTAAGCCTAAATTATCTGTGCAGCTTGTAGAAAAATAATTCAACATAAATGGAGCACAAGGATTTGAAGGAGCTGAGATCTGAATCAGAATCACTACCTGAGAAATTCTTTCTTTACCTACGAGAGTTTTAAAGCATCCAGATCTTGTTTAAATATATTGGATGGTTCAAATCCTCCAGAGGTAGTTGACAGCAGAGTTCCACCAATGCAAACCCCATCGTTAGACGTGCTAGACACATTTTTCACTGTTTGAGATTGTATTTGCTCAAAACTGAAATAACTTCAACTGCTGCAAAAGGATTTTTTAGCAGTTTTTAAAATATATTTTGTTTTCAAAACAAAATTTTGTTAGATGTTTGTTTCCACTGGATGCTGGCCATCACCAGCTAAGTAATTCCACATGGAGGCCTCTTGTTTCCTCAATTCTTATCTTCTATATTGGTTTTAGTCTACAGAATTGCCATTCTCTACCCTCAGTCTTGACTGTAGGGATTTCACCTTCCGAGACTCAGCCCTCCTTTTGTCCACAACATCTAAGAGTTGTTCTGAGGCACACCAGGAAAACTGAACTGGGATGTCCTGAGACTTCCCAAAGCTGTACATAAAGTGTACAAAGGTTCTTCATTCCAGTAGCTGACTGGCTCCCAAATTTACTCCCAATGTGTTCTTTCATCCTTAGTTTATAATTTTAGCACTGATTCACTCCTGGAATGAAAACCTCTTAAAGAGCCAAGGCTGATGCAGATAAAGCCCTCTGGGTTATGATCCGTCCGTTTAGAGCCAAATGGCCCGCTCGTTAATGTCATTTGCCTTATGACCAATTACTAGATATTTCCTTATTAAACAGAAAATCATTTTTGCCCAGTGTTGTAAACTAGCTTAATAGCACTTCACCTTCTTATGCATCATAGCAGTTGGAAAAAGAAAATTTGGAATGTAAGGTTCATTTACTGTCCATTTCAGCATTTGAGAGGGTCCTTTTATTTTATTTTTAAATGTATGTGGATAGTCAGAATATTTGACTTACCTCAGTAAGGATGTTAAAACTGGAAGATGTTAGAGCTTTAGCTCTGACACTCTAAATGCATGTTATTCTTGAACGTCTTGGTGCTGTTGTTTTTGGGGTTACAAGACTGAATCCACCAGCTTGGGAGAAAGAAAAAGCTTTAATTCACCGGTTGTCTTTCTTGTCGTGACCTTCCCCCTTTCCAAGCCGGGCCTACAAACTCCATTTCTATCTGTCGTAGTGCACCAGTCTTTCCTGGCTGACTATGGGGTTCTTGTAGTCTCTGAGGGACTACATGGGTTTGGAAGCAACCTGCTTCGTCCAACTTTAAACATCCACATTACACCTTTTTTTTTTTTTCAGATAAGGGCCTGTGATTTTATGGCCTGTGCTGTTCCTCTTGGCTGTTCTGGGAAATTGTCATTCTCAGCATTCCCAACCCCAGATCATTTATTCTCCTTTTTCCCTTGACAGAGAAGGATAATTACTCTATACTTCAGGTGTTTGCATGCAGCATTCAGTACATATTTATTGAATATACATATTCACAAATTTAGACAACAGCCGCCCTTGCCTAGTTGAGTAAACTGTGTGCTCTTAGCCTTCTGTCCTAGAATACATTCTTCATGCCCCTGAACTTCCTCCTCTCCTTTTTCTGTGCCTGTTTCAGTTTGAGTTTGCCTTAATTCTGATACCTTAGGTGAGGTGATCCATACTCAATGCTCCAGGCCCACATGGTGCAGAAAATTGCCCCATCTTCCTGGGGCTGATATGCCTTGACTCGTGTTCTAGGATTGTGTTTCACTTCTCTGTGGCCGCATCACCAAGCTTGCTTGCCATCTTGTGAATGACGAATATGCCCAGGTCATCCACTGTCAGTGCCAGCGGAGATGTTCACAATTCACTGCAAATTTATTAGTGTTATTAGTCCCTAAAAACATTAGCTTTTTACACTGTTATTTTTTACCACTGTTTCCAAATTTCTAGTTCATCCCTTTGTTCTTGTGGAAGACACCCAGTCTTCCCTGTATACCCATGAAGCGTCCGCTGGGCTGAAGCAGAGTTACACTCACACCTTTGTAGTCTGTATTTAGAAGAATTGATCCATTACCTTCAGTGAGGCTGTGGGCTGCAGTAAGGTAGCAAATGTGTGGTCAGAGGATGTACCAAGAAGATCTCTATAGCTGGTTACGAGCATGAACACAGTTACTTCCAGATACGTGTGGACATTTCCCAGTAGCAGGTTATAGCTAATAGACTCTTATAGTGGCTTTAAAAAAATCCTACGTTCTGGACTAATCTATCTGATGGAATAGGATGAGTTTCAACTACTAAACCCTCCCTCCTGAGGCCAAATGCTTTAAAGTAAGATCTGATGCAGATCCTTATCCTAGGACTGTCAATAATGTCTTCAGAGCACATCACCTCTTTTTCCTTTCAAATGTAGTTTATTCATTTACTGATGTTTCCAAGTCAGCCAGCGGTTAATATACAATATTGTATAAATTGGGTGGAGCTGATTTAATTAATAAATAGCACAGAGATTCGTTAAAAATTTACATTAGTATTGCCAGTGACAACATGTGAAAATCATAACTAAGACCCACCCCCCCCCCCATGCACACACACAAAAATTAAGAATTTTGTTATACAGTTCCCAAAGATTAAAGCTGAGCTGCCTTTTTTTTTTTGTCTTCTGCCTCTGGAGCTTTCATGTCTCAGGCTTTTCTCCACTACTGAGAGCCCTAACAGAAACTTCCTTTGTTTAAATGTTAATTGAGATTCTCACATAAACTTACTTTGCTACAGGGCTTGCAGCTTTTTAACAAAGTTAATGCAGGAAGATGCAGTGAAAAATCATGAAATATTACCTTTTTTCCCTAAAAATGTGATCATTGCATAGGTAGATCTGGAAAATATTTCTGTTTCTTCTGTGACCAAAATTAGTTACCCAGCTGGTGATGCTTCTGAGAAATGTGTGGAGTGTTGCATAGTAAGAAGTTGCCCTACTTGGCACCAGACATTTGAAATGTAGGTTTGATGCTGCAAAGCAGCTCATGCACATGGACACAACGACCAACACACAGTTGGGACTCCAGGGTTGGGTGTAATAAAGCAGACGAGGCCTGAACTGTGGTAGGACTGTGGTTTCCATTGTCCAAATTCACAGACTTTTGCATTCCTTATTGTATTTATGAAAATTATTTGATGCTGTGAATAATTCAGGGAACTTCAAAATTATTGGGCTGGCTTTTTAATGTTGTGTTTTGTTTTGCTTTTAAACGTATTAATTTTCAAACTTGTGGTTTCCAAATGGCAACAACTGTCATTTCTCTCAGGCATAACTCAGTTAAGGAAAGTCTCATGACACTTCATATTTTTGGTTTATATGTAGAAATTCCCTGTCAAGAATAAGAACATTTTCTGGTGTGAGTTCTTGGGTTTGCAAACTTGGAATGTGTTTTCTATGGGTCCTCATCATTTTTCATGCTAGGGTGAACATTCCTGGTTTGCTCTTTGAATATTTGGTAAAGCAAACACCAAAAAGAGGTGAAAAGTTAATAAGTATAAAAATAGGAATAAATGTTACAAAGAATTTCTAAGTATTTGTCCAGCACTGGGTCTTGCGCATCCTCTGCTTTTGCCTGAACAATTGGTCTTACTTTAAACATTCACATTTGAGCAGCTGGATTCATTATTGAACCAACTATCAAGAACCAAGGGATATGGCCTTTATCAAATTTAATAAACCTTTGAGGACTGCAGAAAGAATACACTTGTCTTTAAAGATCAGCCTGTTCAAATGAAAACTAAACAGAAACTCAGATCAAATTCGTGCTTGTAGATGTGCTATGAAAGCCAGCTGTTCGGTGTTTTGCAACAGAAATTAGTAATTTTAACAAAGCATTATATTTCTTTTGATGGCCTACAATGTTAATTCTCTTTTTTACTTTTTTTTTGTCTTCTCCTTTGACATGGAGATCAGAATCTGCCCTATATGTTGTAATATGGTAAGAGTAGTATACAAATACAAGCATGTCTAAATATGTGAATACAAGTCAGGCTATTAAGTCAGAGAGCCTTGCCACATTTATTAATGCTCTGTGTTACGAGATCAAAGCTATAACACAGAGTTATGTGAATTATAAACATCTCTTTAGCAAGTCATATATTAACCATAATAATTTTTAAAGGGTGGAGTGTAATTTATTGAACATTGTAGGAAAGAATATGGTAAATGAGTTAGCTCAGGGGTGGGGCGGCAGCAAACTGCTTGTGGAGAGTCTTACTCCCTGAGGTGATAGAGGTTAAACGCATTACAGAGCTTATAGACTTGCTCCCTAGAGAGAAAGGGGGCCAGACGTTTCTAGCTGACATGTCAAGGACACCACACATTTGCCCTCCTGACTAATGGTGAGATACTGAGCTGATAGCAAGGTTGCAGTGGCAATTTTCAGAGAGAAAAATGGAACACAATAGGTGGCTCCTAATTAGAGAGGAGGGCAATATGCTGGGACAACCTTAGCGTTTCAGAGGCCCACTAACTGAAGGCATAGTGAGTTTGAGACCACTGATGCAAACTTGGAATATTATTAAAGCGTTAATGGCCAAGAAGGCATTTTAGGTGAAGTTTCCATGAACGAGCACTCTCCAGCTTGACCTTCATAAGGAATGCTTGCACATCAAATTCAGGCCTGGTCCTACACATTGAAACCAGTGTGCTTCTAGCAACTGGTTATGTAGGCAAGTTTTCTCTCACAAGTTTCCACTGTAAATCTTTACTTAGGAGAGGTGGGACAGATATGTAGAAACAGGAGGGAGGGATACGCTACCATGATGGAGGGGGAATGTGTCAATGGATATGCACATGAAAGAAGGTGCTTGGGGAATGGTGGGATTACTGTGTGAAGGAGAGAAAGTTGTAAGGAGACCAGGGTATAACAGTGAGTAAAGGAAGGAAGGAAAGGAGGAGTTCAGAGTAGGTGGGTGGAAGTGCAAGGAGGGAAGTGGAACAGAGAAGGAGCAGCCCCAGTCGATCCCAGTGTCGTGACTCAAAACAAAAATTATTTCACATTAAATTTGGGAATGCCAGTCTCTTTAAAACACCACTGTGGGGTGGAAAAATAGATCTTCTAGCTAGCAGATGCTGTACAATAAAATATTGCTGAGGCTTGGACCTGGAGAAACACAGTAAGCCAAGGCTGTGATTCCTATTTGCAAAGCTATTTTACTGCAGCTATTTTAAGTCTCATCAGAAAGTGATTTGTTTCTTTTAATATCCTTCTAACATCACTCTTCACAAAGTCCCAGATAGAGAGGGATTACATAGGTAAGCAGGTAGTCTCAGAATATGGAACATGCTTTGGGAGCGTGATTTTGCTTCTTCATGAAAAATCTCTTGACAAGTCTTAGACATTGTCCTGAAGAGCTTGATGAGAAAATGAGGACATAATAGATAACATGAGAAAAACGACTTAAAGACGACCAGCACTGTGCCAGGGAGCAGTATTTCTGCTGCACTGAGACGTGCCTTCTAACGGAGGAAGTGAGAAAGCGAAGGTGTGGGTTTTACATGTTGGGTAGAACTGGTTTTGAGCTTAGCTGCTTGGTAGCAGAGATGTGCAAAATGTTGCAACAGATCACACTGGAAGTTAGGTGGTAGGAAATGCTCCATTGATTTAGGTACACAACACTCACACAGCAACAAAAAGCATATACCTGCCGTTCCTCTGCCAGGCTCCTGCCTTTCCAGCTACCTCTCTCACCCAACAAACCTCAAGAATGCACACTCCCTTAATCCTCTGCTGGGAGGTTTGGGGCTTCGTGGAAGAAAGGACCTTTAGCAGAAGCAGGGAGGGTTGTTTGGAGAATGAAATTCAGTAAACTCCAACCTCCAAGTGAACCTGCTGGAGCTGATTTGCTGCCAGCCCCTGGGAACAGAACTGCAGCTCTCAGTTCCTGAATCCCATCAGCTCCCACAGCCTGGAGGGTTCACACTGCTCTATCTGGCACCTCTTCCCATGTCAGAACAAGGCATTGTGTGTGTGATTTCAACATGCTTCTGGTTTTGTTCTAACTGCCAAGAAACACTAGTTGTGTTATTATGAAATGATTGAGGAGTATTTGCTCATACAAATTATTTGTTTTAAGAGTTTAGTAATTAAATGTCAACACACAGTGCTGGTATCTGAAGAGCTCTTGGGTGAGAGCCCTGCTCTAACTTGAAACTATAATACGCTGTTTCTCTTCTCAAAACAGATTTGTTCAAAACACCCTGTTCAGTAGAATGCATCTCGCTGTAACATGCACGGTCTTTGGCCTTCAAAGGCACCCTTGTGCAAAGGGCGTGTTGCATTAATTTGTTCAGCCAATTTAGGGTGTGTGGCATTAATTTGTTTGGCCAATTTGTTTAGAATCTGGCAGAGCATAGGCACCCAGTGCAATGCCTGTGCATAATGCCTGTGTCATCTCTACAGCAGATCTCAAGAGCAAGAGATTTACTGCATGATGCCTGGCCACACCTTGAGTCGGTGCTCAGGAGAAACAAAGGTAGGAACCAAAGTGACAAGGTGCTTGCTGAGGGTGAGTATGAAAATGCTTTTTGTGCTTTGAACAACTGATTTCCACATGCACTGCCTGAGCTGCAGGTGTAAGTTATGGTATGAGTGCCATTCGCTGCCTGTGGTCCCCCGGGACACAGAGGATAATAATCATACCCACAGGAAGGCCTGCTTTACCTCAGTGGAAAGCCACACACAATTCAAAGTGAAATTACAAAACTTTTGGTGCAATAGTGTGTAGCTCACTACAGATTGTTAATGCTGTGCCCATGAAGCTTTTGATTTGCATGCAAATAATTGATTTTAATCCTATATAATTTTCTGTGATGCTTCTCTATTATTATTTTTTTCCCTGTTATTCTTAAGATGGATGGTAATGTACTTTCCAAAATATTTCTTTGGAAGGACCAGCTAGTTATAATCAATAACTTAAAAAGTGACCAAAGTCTTATTTAAAAGTAAGCAACCATTGTTAAAAATGTGAGCACCCATGGACTTCAATGGGAGCTTCCAGTGATCCAGTCTAGCTTTACATTGAATTGTTGAAAATCCTTGTCTTAAATTTTTTTTTTCCTAAAAAGGCAACAGAGCTGGGAATTAGAGCTGATGGGAAAGACTAATATTTTCTATTTGCCATTAAATTTTTTTTTTTTTCACAAAAGACTGCAATACCAGCCAGCTTTCTTCAGAAGTTAGGCTAAATGTCCTGAGATTTTCTGTCATTCTGGGAACACATCTGTAGTCTGAGAAAGACAGGCAGTGAAGGCACAGTGACATTATGGTAGAGCTTTTTCTTGATTTAAGTCAGATTTTTCACCCCAAGTGTCTACGCTGCTGAATTCAACAGAGTAGGTAAGTGCAAGAAAGGGTACCAGGCCTAGATGTGTATCCATCTAGACCTTCACATATGCATGTATATTGCGAGCTGCTGTGAAATAATGGAGTAGGTTGAGAATTTTGTGAAGTTTACAAGGAAGTCCTTACACAAAGCTTTAGGAAAATGTGCAAATTCCCCAGGCTTGTTCACTGGGCGCCTGGGAGTGAGGTCTCACTGAGATGCTGGAGACTGGAACATGTGCTTTCCTCAGCATGTGCGAAATACCAAAAAAAGCAGGTGTGCAGAAATGCTCCTGTTTCTCAGAGTAAGACTGCACATTTCAGAGTGTGTTAAGGATACTAACGGATGACCTATGGTGAGCTATACACTGTGCAATCTAAAGCCAAGGGCTTTTTGTCAGGCTTAGAGATTTTGAATGGTAACATGCTTTTCAAAGAGCCTCAAAGTAATTAGCCTTTCGCTCCAAGTTGACACACTTACACTTTTAATATCGGGAATGAGGAAAAAGACTAAGGTTTCTAACCTCAAATCCATAGCAGCTTAGGCACTTTCACCTCGCTGTTTTGTTATGACAGCTCTTTGTTTGGCTGATAGTGAGTGGTGTTTTGAATAGAAGTGCTTTTGCTGTGTGCTTTGCTACTTTCCCGTAATAAGGGAGGACTTGGAGGTTATGCAGCAAGGTGCTAATTGACATTAACACTCAAGACAGGAAATGCTGACACAATTTAAAATTAACATCCTGTCAATATACTGCTGACCTGTGTTAAATGTGTGCTTTGTCAAACTTTCAGAATTAGATTTTAATACAGAAACAGTCTAATGCTGGGAGTATTGCTGGTCTTGAGAAAACTAAATTTAATACAGTGAGAAGTCACCCAACTGTTTTCCATTTTAGCTTACCTTTTTTCAAAGAGGGAAAGTTAAATTTTGCCCCAAAAGGTCAAATATATATAAAGCAGTCTGAGAACTAAAAATTATACTGTATTTATTCATGATTAATTACTAAAAGAAGCTGTCCTTCAGTTCTCAGTTTATTTTAGATGTTGGCTTACCAATGACAATGATGCCTGGAAGTGGATTTTACAAAGGACTGTAGCAGATATATGGTGTCTTGCACCAAACCAGGGTATCCTGGTAACCTACCTATAAATTAAAGTGAAAAAAAGACTGACAGAAAAAAATGTACATCAATGGACCATAAAATGCAAGTGCATTGTTCATTCCTTAACAAAGCAGCTATGAGGATATTTCCACTTCCTAGTGACTCTTAGGAGAACTGGAGAAGGGAAAATGGTATCATGCCACTAGTTCTCAAAAAAAATAGTTACCAGGTGATGTGGTGGTATTTATCAATCGTCGTTAACAGGTACACAAATAATCTTAGAGCACACTGCAGCTCTGGGGTGATGCTGTACTTTTCGCTTTGTTTATGGATGATAGTATCTAATTTCATACATAAACTGTCCCATTGACTGCTCATGTGAGAAGCTCTGGTGGTCCTTGCACAGTGAGTGGCCCACTCACTAGCTGTTATGTAGCTTTGAAGAAACAAAAGGTGCTGGTTCACTGTCAAGCAACATAGAGACTTTGCTTTGGAAAGGTGGAAGACAGGAGTCAGAATAATGCCGAATAAGAGAAACAGAGCATGCTTGGGTGTGGTCTGATCTGTGGAGGAGGCTGTTTGCTGAACATTAATCAGAGGTTGTTCCAGGCATTAGGAACAGCAAGAAAAAAGGCATGAAGCCAGGAGAAGGTGATGAAGAAAAAGGAAGCAATCGGAGGAAAAGATTGGGCTGCGTGGAAGGAGCGGGAGGTGGAGCAAGACCGTTTGAAATGAGAGATGTTAGTAGGGGCACACCTGCGCAGGCTCAGGGAGTGTGGAAATGTTTCAGGAAGGTGGTGCAAGTTACATATCACTCCTGGCAAACTTCCTCTAAGAAAACAGTAAGTGTGTGGCCCGTTGCTATATGTGCTTCCCATTGACGGTTCCTGGGAGCAGGCCAATATTGTGTGTTGCAGTTAAGGTTACAGCGAGACTGGAAAAATATTGGCTGTAGCACCTGGTTCTGCAAATTGTTTGCACAGGGCATCTATTGCCCTTAAAAACTGAGTGCTCTGAAATGTGGCCGCTTCAGATCATGTGTGTGAAACAGGGGAAGGTGCTCCCATGGGGAGACACAGCTCTACTGAAAGTGATTCTTCAGAGCAGCTGCCACGTTAGGTGGAAAATCTCTAAAGTAACAGCCACTGGGTGATCTTATCCTGTGTTACAATGTACTAGCTGGGCTTGTAGGATGGCTGCTCTGAGCTGAGGCGGAAGAAAATGAAAATTGTAAATGGAACGCACATTGGAGACTTGGACCTTTTCTCTGAAATTTTTTGGCAAAGGACTCTCAGCAAAATGGTCACCATCAAATGGGCTGTGTTTTGCTTTGTTTCAGTCCTTTCCTGCAAAAAATAAAGCATTCCTATTTCCCATTTTTCTTGTACAAAAAACAGAGCAGTTTCTTAGTAAGGAACTCAACTATCATGGTCCCACTGTGCTCTTGGGCAGAAAAAAAAATTGCCTTCTACTACAAAATGTTTACATTGGCTGCTGAGGTTTCTCCTGATTTCCTCTGTTGGGAATGAATAATTAAGAAGTGAACTGAGAGGTGAAAAAGGCCTCTATGTGTTTAAGGCTAATGTCACAGCTTTCCAAGGACAAAGCTTTTAGTACATAGAAAGGTTTCTCTGTCAAGCAGATGAATTCAACAGCTAAGCAAGATGCCAAGAAGAAGAGTCAAACAAAGCAGAGAATTCCCAGTAGGAAGCTTTTAGTATGCACTTATGACAGGTATTGCATGAAATGGATGCAGAGCACACATATGTGGGACACACAGGCAACACACATAAGGTGTTAATAGTCTAAGCTGATGCCAAGGAAGAAAAAGAGCAGACAGGGTCAGCTACTGTTTCCTGAACTAAACGTTCCTTTTCTTATGGTGGTCAGAGCCAGGGGTAGTTTTACAATGTGCAAAACATGCTCTTGTAATTAAAATGAAACTCACACTGACAGAGAAAGCGGATGGTGAATGTTGACCTCACATGCTGCATCTGTAGAGCATTTGGGGACATATTCTTTCAGCAAAAGTGATGTTGGCTTTTGATACTCTTTTTTTAATAAAAGGTGAACAGGAATAAAGTTCTGTGTTAATTTGTATGCACTGCATGAAGCTGTTTCTCAGGAGAAGGCAGTGCTGATGGTACTTTAGAATAGGGAACTACCCCTCTATTTTTTAATTTTCCATCCTTGTTTAAAAACAGATGTTGCCATTGCTTGTAAACAGTGGAAATTAAAACAGTAAATAGGAGAAAGAAAAAATAGAAAGGTTTTACTTGTCTGTTCTGCTTGTTTTCTGCTGTTAGGCTTTTCAATGCTATGTTCACATAGCTACTTAGGCAGGTAGGTTCCCAGTGTACCTTACTAACACATCTACCCAAGTTTGGCTTGTAAACTCCTTTGGAAATCTGCCTTTTTGAAATAAGACTTGGAACAGGAGCACCCAAAAACTTTGTCCATTTTCAGACGTACCTTGGCTGATATAGATGGGCCTACAGAGAGAAAAGTGTGGAATTTCTGTGTCAGAACCAGTGTGCCACTGACCCTCCTCATGGTGGATGGAAAGGCGGTCCGTATGAATATGGAGGCTCAGATCCGTGGCTGTTGAGTTGTGGCTTGAGCTGTGCTTTTCTGCTTGCCTGGGGGAAAGTCTCTCCCCTGGTCTTTTGAATTTAAGATTCCTGGGGAGGATGGGAAAGTCCGCTCCCTGCTCCCAGCCCTCCTAGACTTTAATCTCCTGCACTAACCAAAGAATCAACAAGTATATCATCTTTCTCACAGCAAGATAAGATCCTTTACGAGGCAGAGCACTCAGCCTTCCAACAAACTCATGCATAAAAGGTTAATTTAGAGCATGCAGGTATCTGTGTATCTGCAGGCAAATGGAGAGCTGGAGAGATTCTTTTTATTCCACCCATTCTCTTAGCGTTGGCTGGTGAGTGCAGGTTGAGCGTATGACTTTACATTACGGAGCACCTCTCCATCACCCAGGCCTTTTGTCAATTCACCAAATGTGACAATTACAGCATTTCAGAGATGAGACTTTCTAATCCTATTACTCATTCATCAACCTGCGGATGATAGCAGAAGCCAGATCGAACAGTGCCAAAAGAGCAGTGAGGAGCCTTCTCCAGTGCTGTGAAACTAGGCTTAGCTGAGGCACAATAGGTGTGTAATTTAAGGTTTTGTTGAGCTGAAATCCAATCACATACTTGACTGGTAGATCACAGAAAGACACAGACAAAAAGAATGAGATAATTCTACCTCACACAAACACTTGAATCCGGCTTTGACTTAATAACAAGTGTGTGATCAACCTTACACTGTTTCTTTCATTTTTTTTTTATTTGAACCTAGAGATGGGATGGCACTGAAATACTTTACCTACTTGGGTATCAGCCAATAATATAAAAAAAAAAAAAAACAAAACCAAAAACAAAACCAAAAAAAACCCAGAAGGAAATGGAGGAACTTGCTTAGACAAATAAATGGAAAAGGTACAGATGCCCATTGTATGAAAGAGAATATGAAAATGTAACTTTTGGGCTTAGCTCAGTGCTATCTTGTCAGCATCTGGTACCTATTGCTTTCCCAAGGATGGAGAGAATCTAGCAGAAATATGAGAACAAAGCTCAAAAAGTTAAACCTTGACTATAGAAGAAAAAAGTGTATGGTGAACCTTACTGCATGCTCTCTCTTGCAACTAAAATACTCCTTTTACTTTGTCTTATTTCAGATATGTGATGCAATTGCAAGAGGAACAGTGGGAGCTCTTGTGGGTGGGTGAAGCGGGTGCTGATGTGCTGCAGCTGGGTGCCACTGCCGGTCACACAACTGTGTGCAGGGGAGTGGGAGCACAATGGGGAGGAAGGGGAGTCCTAACCGCTCTCTCTTGTGGAAACAGGAAAGTGGGTTCACTCTGTTCTGTGTTTAAAGAGGTAGCTTTTCATTAGATAGTGTATTATTTAGATTCACTCTTGTAAAGGAGAATGTTCAATACAGCCTGCTCTAGGAATGGCCTGTATATATAAACAAAATAAAAGTACAGAGCATGTAAGTTAAAAGCTTTGGTATGAAAACTCTCTGCAATAGGAACATTCACACTTATGTCCCCTGCCATCATCAGTGCTGTTCTTCCATATAGCGTAGCAGTCCAGAATTTCTGGCCAATAAAATCTTCTGTCAATACCAAACTTCAAAGAACACATTTCCATAGTTATGGTGTCCATCTTGAGCTCTTTGAACTCACAAGTTCAGTGGGGTTAACAGTGCATGAAATTTGGTACTCGCTTGTTGGTGACGTGAGCTGGACACTCAGAAATATAGAGACCCCAAACTAGAGGAGACATTAAAAACATGAGTACAAACCCAGTGCTAGGAAAAATGGCAAAAAGGTTTAGTGATTCAGATCTGGCAGAGGAGCAAGTGCTCTAGCATAGTGGTTGAAAAAGGTATTTTTTTTTAAAGTTTACATATCAAGAGATGCCTTCAAGCAACATGGTGTGAATTGATATGTAAGGCTCCAAATGCCTTACATCCAGTCACATGAGCATCGGGTCACTAACGTGCAATCAGCACAGTGGCAGCTCGTGAACATGGGCAGGGCATACCGTGCAGGGAAGCCAGTTGTCAGAGCTAATTTGCAGCAACAGGTAACACTTGCACTGTTCTTGTGCCAAAACAAAGGAGCCAAGCCCCGGTGTCAGTAATGCAGTGACTGATGTTGCAGTGACTGAAAAAAAAAAAAAAAAAAGAAGCTCGGAGAGATAAAAAGGGGAATCCTGGGGGTCAAAGAGTTAAAATGAAGTTTGAAGCTTGGCATTAGTCATAGGAGACCAAAATCCAGACAATGTTTTGCTAAAGAAAAAGTAAATAAATTACCAATTGGCAGGATATTAGACTCAAAACCATACAGAAACATCATCAATGGAAAGATTATCTTTTTTTAATAAGTGAATTAGTTGGGGGAAAATCACATAACAGTGAAACTCTCGTTCAAACATGACACAGAGAGAGAGAGATATTTTCAATGGTTCATAGGAATCTGGGGAGATTGAGATATGTTCCAAACAGAGGGGAAAAAAGACGATATCCACATCACGGTATAATCTGAGAAGCTCAAATGGAGTCTAATGCACTTCCCAAACTGCAGAGATCTCATAAACATAGAGATTTCATTCAGTAATATAAACTCTGACATTTGACCAGACAATTGCCTTGGGGGCATTAGCTAAAATAGCCTCAGCTTTAAAATTGAAATATGAACTTCTGAAGGCTTTGGTAGTTGCTTTCCAGTGACAGTGAGACAACCAATATGAATAATGGCTGCTGGATGTATCGGCATCCCTAATTTAGGAAGAGGCTGGCAATGTTTAGCTACAGACACCCTCTCATCTGAAAACGTTCTTTCCCCTTGGTTTGCAGATGTAGGTAGCTCAGTAGTCTTTCACCAACATAAGGACAGGTATAGTTTTCACCACCCTTTTTGCCTGTCAAGAAGCCAAACAACATGGTTGTTAACGGTGCGTGGCAGAGTTAGCATGCTGGGGAGGTGGTGCTGCTCCTCGGATGTGGCATTCGCAAGGGTGATACAGAGAGGCTGGATCCTTCCATGGCTTGGAGAGTGCCTGTGCAGGGTAGCATGGAGACTGCTGTTGTCTTCCATGTTTTGGGGAGGAGGCATCAGGCATTTACCCTTCACCCAGCACATGGGTTTTATAATTCCTTTTTCTAGTAGAATACAGTTTGGGTTCCTTTGTGCTGTGAGCCTCAGCCCGTGAGCAGCAACCCACTGTGGAGCAGACCCTGAGGGTGAGCAGCAGTTGTCAGAACAAATGCAATTGTCGGGGATCTCTGGGGGCTGCAAGTGCTCCCTGTGGGAGCTGTTTGATGTCGCTGACCCCACACTGAATCAGGAGGGGAAGGAGGAAACTGCATTCAGCACTATCTGTATAAGTACATCTGCCTACGACCTGTGCCTGGCAAGGTGTAAATATATGCACAGTTCAGCACTTCAGCAAGTGCTCTCGCTTTATAGACATGCATACACACTGCTACTGTATTTTTAATAGCTGTGCTCTTTTCATGATATTATACAGCTCCAAAATCCTACCCAGATTAACAGTGAGAAAAGAAATGCTTTTTGTTGCTGCTGCTTCCTCAATATCCTAGAGGAACAAGAATGGTACTGGTTTTCATTTGCTTTAGACTATGTAGGTGAGCACCTACTCATCTGTGTAAGCCCCTGACCCATCTCTTCTTTAGCTGCCTGGACAGTGATTTTCCTGCTTTTATCCAATATAATGAAGACGACGAGCTAAACCAGCTTACAGATCATGCTGTCTTCCTGACCACGATGTAACTTGCTTTATGTGCTCTCAATACAAAGAGAGCGTAAAGACCTGTTTGGTAATATCGTCCATATAGTGCCTCAAACTCCATGGGCTGATTCGCTCCCCACACCAGCTCTGTGTGTCACAGGTCTCTGCTGTCTTCAGCAGGACATGTGGGGAGGAGAGTCAGCTTGGTAAGTCACCCATGTACTGCACATCTGTGCTGGATGTCTGTGGCCAGGTGTTGGTAGGAGGGGCTGCAGGGGTGGCCTCTGTGAGAAGAGACCAGGGGCTGCCCTGTGCTAGACACAGCCAGAACTGTCTCTGCAACAGATCCACTGCAGGGCACAGCTGACCACATCAGCAAAGCTGGTGGCACCTCTGTGAAAACATATTTAAGAAAGGGCAGAATGCTGCACAGGCGGTGAGGTGTGAGGAACAGCCTTGAGAGCACTGAAGTCAGACAAGAAAGAGGGGAAGGAGGTGCTCCAGGTGCTGGAGCAGGTATTTCCCTGCAGCCCATGGAGGACTATGCCAGAGCAGATATCCATAGCGTAGCCCATGGAGGCCCCCATGCTTGAGCAGCTAGGCATTCCCTGAAGGAACTGCAGCCTGTGGAGATCCTACGCAGGAGCAGGTTCTCCTGCCAGGAGCTGCAGCCCCCGTGGAGAGCTCACGCAGGAACAAATTTATCCTGAACTACTGCAGCCCATGGAAGGATCCACACTGAAGCAGAAGGAGTGGCAGAGAGGAGCTGTTATGGACTGACTGCAACCCCCTTTTCCCCATTCCCCCTGCATTGCTCACGTGAGGTAGAGGAGTTAGGAATGAAAGAGCAAAATTGAGCCTGGGAAAAAGGGGTGGCGTGGGGGAAGGTGTTTTAGTTTTTGTTTCTCATTAGCCATATCTATTTTAACTGGCAATCAATTAAACTAATTTTCCCCAAGTCCAGCCTGTTTTCTCTGTGACAATAATCGGTAAGTGATCTCCCTGTCTTTGTCTTGACCCGTTAGCTTTTCCATCTTATTTTCTCCTCCTGTGCTGTCGAGGAGGGGGAGCGAGAGAGTGGCTGGGTGGGCATCTGGCCAAAGTCAACCCATCACAACAATATATGATTTTCAGTAGGAAGAGGGAGCTGAAGTTGAATTGTATAACTTTAACCAAGAAGCATAAATTAAATATTCTTGTGTCTACCCAGAGCGTGCAGAGTGTTCAGTTTTGGCACTTTCCAGACAGTAAGGTGGAGTCTTATAATGCAACAGGTCTGGTCCCTCCCTAACTTCTCAAATCAAAACAGCCAGGACAAACACCGCTTCTTCCCCCTTACCTCTGTTCCACCCTCCCTTTGCCCTGCCCTCTATGGCCCTTTGCAAAACTGTGTAAGCAGTGGCAGACCCGGCTGCCTCAGTGAAATCCTGCTCTCTGCAGTAGCCTTTAAAAGGTCAGCCGCCATGGGCCAGCGGTGGATGCTTCTGCATGACTCCTTTCTTTTTGTCTTCAGACTCCTACCATCGGTTCCTTGTCAAACTTTAAGAAAAGCTCTTCACAGCCACAGAACTGGGGGCAGGTTTGGCCTCAAAGAAATTTAAGTGCCATGTTTCTGTCTCTATAGATCTCAGATCGTTGCTGCCTGTTGCTGTAAAGTGTCAGGCTCTGTATTGGTTGGTAACTAACAGCAACAACACTTAACGAAGTTGAGTGAGGATGATGTTTAAGCATTTCTCATCCTAAGGACCTACCATGGCAGCTGTGGAAGGCTCCTACAGTCTGAGTGTGCTCTGAATAACCTCTCTCACTATGGTTCACATTAAAAATTTTGATTATCTGTCAGACTGCTGCTCCCCTTCTCTTGAGCTATCAGAGTTGCAACACTCTGTAGAAGTCATTTACTTGCCAGTGGTACCGTTAGCCCTTTGTGAACAATTAAGCTGAGGTCGGAGGTTGTAATATATCAAATTTGCGGACTGTATTAAATTTTATTTTTACTGAAAGAAACTTTTTGTCTCTTTTATCAGGAGGAAAATTAAGCTGTGAACTGGAATTCCATCAGGCTGTCTACTGTGAAGCCCTGTGGCTTTAGCAAAGGGGCAGCAGTGGTCAGAAATGACACTCAAAAGGTAAATTTATTTCTTTTTTATTAAAAAGGATAAGTTATGACCTGTACAGTATATCTTAGAAAAGGAGGAAAGTTAACATGATACACTGTATTTTCCCATTTCTTTTAAAAAGCCTGATCTTGCAATGTACAGGGAAGTTCTGGATGGGAGGGAAGGGCGTGCTGAGCTACCGCTGAAGTTTAAGGGTATGGCTGTACCCACCCTCCACGCCTGCCCCACTGGCAGCAGCCTCTGTTTCTGGTTGTTAGATGAAATGTTGGAGGTTCTCTTATGCTCTGAAAAGGGCATGGAAGTGTGAGCTAAATATTCTACCTGTCTAATTATAAATGGATGAGGGGTTCAGGGTAGGCTTTTGGAAAGGATTTTCTATCTGATTTTGGAGTTGAAAGTTTCTTGAGGTAAAGTTTTTAAAACCTTTGAAAACACATCTTCAATGTGGGCCTCTTCTCTCACCAAACCCACTAGGAATTTTGCTGCTAATTCCTGGGAACTGGATCACTTTCAGAAGTTCTGTTTAAATATACTGTCTTTGTGAATTTTTGCCATTCTAAATAATTGTTGTTTATTTAATAAATGGAAATAATTTCATTATAAAACCAAACTGCAGTGAAACCCTGTGTCATGCCCTGGTTTCCAGAGAGCAGACATTTTGTGATCCAAACACCAAGTTAGAAATTCTCAGATGTGCTGGATGTCTGGTCAGCAGCCAGCCAGGCTGACACTGCCTTTCACCCTTCCTGGGTTGTATTCTGTAGGTTAGGGGAAGGGTTGTCTTTTGCACCTGAGTATGCAAGTATGTGCTTGTTCTCTTCATATGGGTATAAGATAACCCTTTCAGTCTTGCACATACATTGAAATATATGTGCAAGCCTCAGTGACTTGCGTGCTGGTCTTGTCACTGTTTACGCAACCTGCCCTGGTTGCATGCAGCTGTCCAGCTGTGCTTTACACACGGACGTGTTTGATTTCATGCGCAGTGGCCAATGATATCACGTTAGGCTGCAAAGATCCAATGACTTTTTCATTTTTCTGTACAATTAAAGGTTTGCCCTGCTATATTTGGCAAGGATTTCTCCTCCTCTCTTTGCTTCATAGTGTTATGGTCCACTCATCCATATCTCGTGTGTTTCCACGAGGAATTTCAACAGCAAGAAAAGGGATTCTATTGTACTGTGTATAATTTGAAAAACACCCTGTGGGATGAATTGTGCAATTTTAATATTCATTATCTTGAATGTAGACAATAGAGTAGACTGTAGTAGGAAAGACTGATAAGCAGATCACTGAAGATAGTTTTTCAACTTGGCACATTATTTGGTGATAAGGGAGTAAAACAGTTTCTCAAGACCTGAATCTTCGATATTCAAAAATGCAATGTGATGGCTGTGTGGGAATCAGCTTTCAGTAAACACTTACATGGGAGCTCACGAGCCATGCACAGACAGAACTTACTTGCTTTATAAGTCTTAGGCCTTACTGGTTAGCAGCTGGGACCAAGAGATTTCTGTTGTTCCCTCCAACTCAGGATGAAAGACTGGTTCAGAAGGGGAGCATGCAATCAGTTCATAAGGTGAATGGTAACATTTTCATTACAATTCTATTGTTGTTCTTCCTATTTGGCTGTTTATGGTTGTGTAATTTGCATATTCATTCCTTTAATTCTCACAAAAGTTTTGTTGTTGTTTTTTTTGTTTGGCAAAAGTTTGACTCCAAAAAGAGAGCAAACTCATCATTAACAGGCTATAAGGGAAAGAAAGGAAAAAGGGCTGTTTTCCCAATATTCAAAGATTTCTGTGGGGTAAGGATACAAGGTGGGTATAATTTTGTGGAAATAGAGATACAACGATTTTTTGTAGACAAGTGTAAATGAAATGATGCGTGGCAGCATGATTTGGGTATGTAATAAAATTTAGCCAAGCAAAAAACTCCTCCAACCATCACCCAATGCAAACAAAGTGAACAGATAATTTTTATGCAGGCTGCAGTACTTGCCAGTTCCTTTTTTCAGGTGAAGATTTCCAGGGTATTCATTCTGTTAAAAACTTCAGTGAAATACATCACTACCTACTGGGCTAATTCTTTTCACATAGAAGACATGTATTCACAATAATTTTTTGTTTGTTTCTTTTTAGCAAATAACATGTAATTCATAGCAGACTTCCAGCTCCTGTGAAAGAGAGAAGACGTTTTTGCTTCACACAACCTTTGCATCTAAGGAAGTAAGTTGATCTCCTTGTAGAAACACTATCACAACTACAACCTTCTTGAGTTCTTTATGTCCTCCTGTCAAGCATTATTCTCATTACGTGGACACTTCTCAAGGTTTTGTGTCAGTATGGATTAGACTCGTAAAAGCATGCTGAGACAGTGCACAAAGCTGCAACGTCTTCCATCTCCATGGCTGCTTTGAGAGAAAATGGGATTCCACTTCTTGCTCTGAGGTTAGGACAGTGTTAGAGGTATTTCTTCAAGCCTAACCCAACCTCAGGTATTCTTGGGAGATGCACACGTACCGGAGGAGAATGGGGTAGTGCATGAGCATAGACCAGGGCTTGGAAAATGGGGTTAGGTTTATTTGAGAAACGTGTTCTTTCATTGTAGAGTTAAAGCCATAACAGTCAATTCAAGCAGCAGCACTTTGATGCTTTCTCAGAATTATGGTGTTCTGTGCACCTACTATACACAGTCAGGGAGCAGGGGGAGTCCACTGCAGACTCCACTCATGTAAGCTGTCTCCAGCTGTCACTCGAGATACTGAAAAGCAAGTCACTATCACAGGTATTTCCGGCTGCCATCAGATGATGTGTAGTGACTAAAAGGGTTGCCAACGATGAGAAAAGAACAGGCTGCAACAGCCAATATTTAATAAGTGCATCCTGAGATTTTTCAGAATCTATACTGATACTATATTTTAATATGGCTGTTCTCACCCGTCTACTTTATTCCTAGCCTATGTGGTCTCCAGGCCTGAGAACTTTGTCTTTCTATTGTGTTCTGTCTCACAGGCATAGTGTAATGACAAACCAATTCCCTTGCTTCCTAGTTAATGAATAGTCTCTGTTTTTTGGGGGGCAGGAGTGTTAAAGAAAGCCTAGCTTTCAGCTATTAAAAATATTCAGTGATATATATGACAGATTTTCCACTTCTTCTTTCCTGCTGCACATAATCTTCAAGATCATTAAAGGGAAATTCTGAGATTTTCCATGCTCAGTGCTAATGTAGCACTTGTTTCATAATGAAGTTTGAAATGGTGGGTTTTTGCTCTGCACATGATTAATGCTAAAGTCCACATCCTTATCTGATAGAAAACACCAAGAGCTCCACTGAAGTAAATGAAGTTAGGATAATTTGCATCGGTTGAGGACGTGGCCCTATATCTGGTTGACATTATCATGCCTGCTACAGTATAGGCACCAGCTGGGGTGCCGTTGTTTCATTGCTATGTGGGGTAGAAAGGGCCTCAGTGGGGAAGAATGAAAGTGGAGAATGGCCATTACTAGCACAAGTTAGGAATGAGCTGTTTGAAGTATAAGAAGATTGAAATAAAAAGGAAAACTCACCATAACATAGTGAGATGCAACTGAAAGGATGTGAACTTAGTGAGGTTGCTCTGCTTCATGTTACTCTAGAGGCATTAGTGCTCAGAACAGTTCCTCCAGCCTGTGTCTGTGATCAGGGGTGAGAAACTTCTCCCATGCCCTGGGGTTTTCAGGTCAAACTAAACTGCTTAGGGGCTGTACCTCAAGGCCATATGGAGCCTCTAACTACTGCTGTGCAAAATGCCCCGTTTCTCAGGTGGAACTGGCAGGAACCAGTTCTTCAGTGGTTGTGTTGGATTTCTATTTGCATTTGGATGAGACCCAAGAGATTGCTTTTTTTCTCTCTGACTTTGAATATAACCAGCTCTCCTCCTTTAAGCTGCCCTACTTCTTAAACATTGATGCTGTTCGTAATGCTGTAGCTACCTGGTTCTGGGCGTTTGTTTCAGAACACTTGTGCCATAATATTCTCCACCAGAGGAGTCTTGCTAGAGGCACTGTCTCCCCTCCAGCCCCAAAGAGAATGCATCTTGTGTCTGTGGCACAATGGAAACTTCTGGGCTTGTCATTCTGTCCAGCGTCACCAAAATAGCTGTAAAATATGGTATGAATTTTTAGTAGGTTGCAACTATGTTCCTTGAGCTGAAGGAAGAGAGCCTATACAGCAAAAGAAATAACTCAACTTTTTTTTCCCCAAATACATTTTTGCAGTAGTTTTTCATTAGTAACCTTCAATAAAATAAACCCTGATAAATACTCGATCCAGCTGCTGTTAAAATAACAACAGAATTCCTATTGAATTGAATGAGGTCAGACTGGGGCTCCAAGCAAAGGTCAATACAATTTTTAGTTCCTTCTTGCTCCTTCTTGCCCTGTCCGGCAGTTACACATAAGAAAGTTGGCCAGCTGTGAGATGGCGATTCAAGAAGGACGCGTATGCCTCAGAATCCATCGCTCCAGCTGTCTCAGGCTGTTCTGGGGAACCAGAGGTTTGTGCTCTTTAGCCCAGGGATAGGGAATTACAAATGTGTGCTGAAATAGAAGCCAGAGTTCAGGGTGAGGACACAGCAGAACAAAGTCCATTGGTATGGGAGAATCATATAAATGGCATGAACAAAGCAGGATCATTTAAAATTCTTGCCAAATGTGACTTGTGATTGTCACTTTTCTTGGGAATATGGCCTTGCTACCAAAAAAAAAAAAAAAGAGAGAGAAGCTGATGATCTCTGGAATTAAAGGTTTAGGATATGACGTGGGGAATTAGACGTGGGCCTCCTGTTAGCAAGAATGTTGACCTCCGTGCATAGTTCTGAAAATAAACCCTATCTCCAACTCAGTTGGGTTTTTTTCTTCTACTGAAGAACAGGCATAGATGTCACTGAGGAGGAGAGTAGATCTCATGAGTGGAAACTTTTGATGTCATTTTCAAATGCAGTTGTGAAACTGAGTGATGACATGTAGGTGTCTGCACCCAAAATATTTACAAATCAAACTGTGTAGATGCCTAGTTTCCATGGTGGCAGTAAAATATTGCTTAGTATTTCCTAGTAAATTTTTAGGCCTCAGTAATTATTATTAAAAAGAGGGGGAAACAAGGAGCTATAGCAGAATTGAGAGTATAATTCATAAGCCCTGCTTTTTACCATGGACTTAGAGTCAAAAGACTGTTCTGTAACATTCAGGCCCCTTCAACAGTCTTTATCATAAGCATGTGCTTTTGGCAAGTAGCTCCACTGAAGTCTGGGCAAACGATGATGACGCTTTGAAGTCAACAGGAGCATAAGGTGGCAGTAAAACATAATGTGCAGAACACGAAATTGGGACTCACAACATCAAGTCCCACTGCAGCGCTGGGCGTGATTTGGATTCTCTCCGCCTCAGTTTCCTTTTGTGTAAACAGTGATGATCTCTTTTGTGAAGTTCATGTCAAAATCTGCAGAAGTACTGTAAAAAGACTTGCTTGCTATTATGTGTATCTTTAAAACAAAGCTTAATGCTTCAGCGCTTTGCTGGGTTGGGGTGAATGCGCTTAGCACTTTGTGTGATCAAGCTGTAGATTACATAGGCAGTGGTTTGTAATAAGAGCCTTATCAGTAAGAAAACCCCTTCTGTCATTATCAGACAAGCAACAATCGTATTTTCAAATGGTTGCCAAATGTGTTTATTTGAAGATGGTTGTTTCTAGCATGGCTCAAACCATTGTGTGGCAAGTGTTCAATTGCTTCCCACTAAAGCCAACATTTATAGCTTGGAAAACTCTGTTAGATAAATGTCAGTTTCTGCCATAATTTGTGGAATCAATACAAACTAAGTCAAAGCATCACAAACAGTAATGTGAAAATAAAATGATCTGTGTTATGGTTTTTAAGTAAATGATGATAAACTAATAAATGCCATTAGCTGCTGCCATTACTTTGTTGAATTTAGCTGATGTTACTGTGTTGACTTTAAAAGCTATCAGCTTAACTATATAAATCCATTTGACGTGTCTTTATTCAGATAAAACTTTAATACTGCAAGTGTAGCAAATTAGATGCAAATGCTCTTTTTATTTTAAGTATATTTAAATCTGCCTTTTCAATGCAAATTTTACAGGAAATCTCAACAAGCTAGGACAGACATCTTAGCTGTCAGCGTGCAGCACTTTCATTTCAGTCTCAGGCATGGGAGCTGCGTTTTGTCCCTGCAGACTGAGATAATTAAAACTACAGAGAGATGGTTTTAAGTATACATGATACACAGTTACTTAAATTGTGGGATAATGCATAAATGCAGCCCTTAACGTTTTTGATAGCACAACACTGACCAGATAACACAGCAGAGTGGATTGTAGAGGAAAAAATTTTTGTGTGAACAAGTTAATGGTTTTTTACTTTTCACATGAATTGTTTTGGAGGCACAGAAATACCAATTGAAAACCTGGGCTGTGAATGCCCTCATTAAAAAATACGGATAACATTAACTTCTTTCTTTCTTTCTCTCTCTTTTTTTTTTTTTTAAATTATGCTTTAACTTCTTTGTTTTTGAGCAGTCCATAGCCTCCTTGGAATACATATCTATTTCAGCTTTCATTTGCTGAACCCCCTGAATGAGTTTATCCAAACATTGTGAATTTACTCAGATCTTTTTAAAATCCCACATCTCTTGTGGTTGATAAAGCTGACTTTAGCTAAGAAGAGTTGGATCAGGGTGATTTAAATTTCACAGTGAAAATGATAAGGGCTTTACTAGAAATAATAAGCACATTCAAATACTGTCATGGGCAAACAGTTGAATGTGCAGTGAGAAATTTGGCAAGGCTGGTCTTTTTCAGTGTTGATTCAATGAAGTAATAGATAGTAAAATAGAAAAAAAAAAGACTTGCATTCAGAGGTAAACTTATGTTAATTCCATATCAGTGTTTTATAAAGCTTTATTCATTAAAAAGCAGCATTAACGCTCTAATAACTTTTAAAATGTCACGCTGTTTAAAAACAACAAAACCCCCAAACCAACCCACCAGCTAGGGCAGAAGGGTCTATTTTGGCAGGTCTCTACAAACTGGCTGAGTGATACCCTATTATTGTCACGAACCGCGTGTCAGTTTGTTGAGCCTGAGGATAACTTGTGTTTCAGGGAAAGGAAAAGAAAAAAAAAAAACCCACACATCCACTTAAGCTCCAGGGCAAACAATAATGGTCCACAGTTTAAAATCGTTTTGACTATTTGCTTGTCGTTTAAAGAAAAGAGCCTCACCTTTCTCATTCAGATCGGGTGGGGAATGTGCACAGCCCCAGTTGCAAAGGCTGGAGCTGTTACATTTGCAGGATCAAAAGGTTCAAATCTATGAATCCAGATGTGCTTTCGAGTGATAGGGGCAGCACGGCTCTTGCATAGGGCAGGCGGGCGGGGAGCTGCGAGGGGCAGCACGTCGAGGTGATTTTTGGAGGCAGTCGTTCAGGCGCTTTACAGCCGTCATTACCGGGGTCTGTGGACGGCAAGGAACTGGCATCCAGAATTGGTGAGGTCTGATCAGTGAGGCATCTGGAAAAAAATAAATCTACTGTGTATGGCACTTCCAAGAAGGGGCGAGAGAGGAGAGAAGGGAAGAAACATCACTGTGTTGCCAAAGGGCCGAGGTTAAGAATCCCTCTGTGCAATTTAACAGTTTTTAATTCCTACATTTTAATGCCTCGCAGGCCATTGTGTCAGCCTACTTCAGCTCCTTCAAGGAGCCATCTCGCTGCTGCCAAGTGGATTAGCTCTCGCAGGGGCTGCTGGCCCCCCTCCTGCTCGGGGGCTGCATCCATCACCTCCCGGCGCGCACCCTCCGCCGCCCGCTCCGCCCCCGCCTTGGGGCTGCCCGGCCAGTGCCGCCGCCTGAGATGCTCCGAGTGGGGTAAGCTTTGGTTTTCACAAGGGCCTCCACGATCTTTTTTTTTTTTTGTCTTTTATTTTTTCCTTAAGGAAGGTGGTAAAAACCTAATAGAAGGCTTCCTGCCATCAGTGCAGGGGAGAAGCGGTCATTAGCAGGCAGGGAGAGATCAATATTCCTGCCCAACCCTCCTGCTTGCAGTTCCAGTCTCAGTAATTATATAGCTGTTATAAATCCATGAATAGTGTGTATAAGGAAAAAACCCCATGTCTTCAAAACAGCTTATTTCCGTAGTTAATAACCAGAGAACTACAACTGACTTTGTCACTGACAACTTTGTGTTTGGCCAACAGATTTTGTAGGAATAAAATGATTCTAAGGTTAAAAAAAAAAAAAAGAATACTTAAGAGCTACAATTCCCCCATCCACCATCACACACATATTTCCTGCATTTGGCTCATTACCGGACAAGTATGTCCTTTAAGACCCAGAGATTAATGAGGCATTTTACGAGACTAATACATTTTAAATTTTAACACCGGAGTTAGCATCTATAATTGTACAATTATACGTTCGTTTAGATTTTTTAAAGATAACTAATCACAGGTGACTAGAACTGTGTGAAGAGGCAGAATTTATGTTTCTCTTGCTGTAGGAGTACTAAATCATGCGGGAGTTGAAATTGTTTTCCTTATGACAGATAGCTCAGGCAAGATTAGTCAGTCACTGTTTCAGATATAATGCTTTTTTTATTACGCATATTTTATGTGGGACTATTATATTTGTAACGTATATTTCTGCATACAGCAAATTAACTATTGTGTAATGCAAGGACCACGAAAGAATATCATTAGTTCTTGCTATCCTGCAGTTTTGAGCAGCTGGTGAAATATATACCAATCATCCAACAGCTAGCTTCATGTTAACATGTATAACAAAGCCTGAACGATTCCTGTTTGACAGAACTTTAGCATGTAGTAATAAATAAGGCTGAATTATTGATGGTGATAACTGCTAATATTATTATGACCTCAATTAAGTGCTTTTTTTTCAGACACATTAGCAACAAAAGGTCTTCTCTTTGCTCACTGCTGTTTTTTTCGAGTTCCACTTTACATTAAAATCGAATTGATCAAACCTATTTGCCATTTCGCTGTGAGTGGATAACCATAATGGGTAATCTATCAGCATGGTGCTCCCCTTAAAGCTATTAACACCTTTTGTTGTTTTACTCAAGTTTCTAAACGTGCTGAGAGGTTCAAAAAGGCAAACCCTACAATCTGTTAGGATTGTACAGAGCTGTGACTTGTGGCACTCTTTCAATTACCATACTTCTTTAACTCTACAGTTAAATACTGATATTTCTGACACTAAGTAAGTCTTTATTTACTTACGAAGCTGTGAGACAGCTAAATTAAAGCTGATTAGCAAGATGGCAGCTCTGCTGCTTGCAGCTGAGGTGAGTTTAGTTGCAGCATGGCATCTCCCCACACAGCTCGCTGCTTGACTCTTAGTCACTGGGGCTGAGATCACTCAGCAGCAAGGCAAAGAAAGGGAGCTTAGAGGTTTTTTGCCCTTTGGCAAATTGGCAAATTGTGTTAGTTACATGGATATGTGTGTACAGCGTGGAGCAGTCTGTTTGTTTGTGAGAGAGCTTTTATAAAAGGCAGAGGGAGATAATTTCTAGGGACAGGCTGTGTAGTGTGCATGCTTGGGGAGTTGTGGGATTACACTCATTAAAAAGTGAAGAGCTAATGAAATAATCAGAGGAAGACTGAATAAATCGGAGAATACAAATATGGACCGGCTGTCTCAGGAAGGTTGTCTCTCTTTCACTTGAGTCTCTGATGAAGATTTCTGCCCTTATGGAACCACTCCTCAGGTTTGAGTGTCTGGATTTTGGAGATTTGCCATATTAATACTTGTATGGTGCTGAATGGCAAAAGATAGAGGGAATTCCTCATTCACTCGCTCACACCAAGGCCAGGCTCAGAGCCCTGTTTGTATAATGCTGATGCAGTGGCCAAGCGAAAGTAGGGGGTGCCTGCGTTCACTGGCACAAAACCCTGGTAATATTCTTGGTGACAGTCTCAACAGAAAAGCCTGGACATAATAAGCAGGACAGTTATTTCCCTCACATGTTCTCCTTTTCATATTTTTTTCCTTTTTTTTTTTGGGATTGCTGGTGTGGTTTGTTGTTTTGTTTTTAATCCTCTCTGTTCAATTGCACTGCTAATAGTATTGGTGAAAGTGTCCTACTCGTGGAGGGGGAGAAGCCCAGCTGGAGCCTGGCCTCCTCCATGGCTTGCGTTACAGGAGGGAGCTGTTGTCGGCTCAGAGCAGAGGCTCCTGTTCCTCTGTGTGTTCAGAAGTGGGAGCACCTTGGTGGGAACCTTTTTGTGGGGTTTGCACAGTGCATGTGGCTTTGGTGAGAAAGCACAGTTCATTTTTCTTAATCAGAAAAGGGGAAGGTCTCCGCCTAGCAGTCAAAATGCAGCCCCAGGACCATGCAAGCCTGTTGCCTGCATCACTTCATGTGAGCATGAGTCTTACAAGTTCATTCATAATTATTCTTACATCAAATTATTTTAATTGCAGAGCACCACAGGTGAAGACAGGGATCCCAGTTCATTGTTGGCATGAGAGTCAGTGCCCCTGATTTAAACCAGGTTACACCTTTTGTGATGTTAATGCCAGCAGTGGTTTGGGCCCTTTCCCTTCTACTTATATAGTGAGTCAAAAGCAGAGTGAAATGAAGAAATATTTGTGTTGGCTTCAAAACCAGATTGAAGATAAATTGCAGTTAAGCTCCAGTTCTGTCTAGCTGTTGATACATGTAATACGGCAAATTAATTAAAAGCTTATACTCACAATATATAGGGATTTCAATTGTTTTAAAGTGGTGGTTAGTCTTTCAGCAACTAGAGGATACACACGACTGAGTTATTCCAGCAGATCAGTGCTTCCAGAAGCGTGTGTTTAAAGTAGTTCACCACACTTCTGGTTTCTCCATGTCAATCACCTTTCATGCATTTTTATCTTGTGTTGAACAAACCAGAACTGTTCTTTACCCATTTTATGAGTGTCCTGCAAACCAGGGTATGAAGTGGGTTGATGACAGCTCATCCATCTCACTGGTTTTGAAAGGGATTCTCCTACTGGACATCATGCAGAGAAGCATTTTTTGAAGCCCACCCACCTAGTACTAGTGTCTCTTCACGAAAGGTTGCTTTTTCCTAAGGCATTTCTTGGAGGGGTAAATGTGCATCATCAAACAGCAGATTTCTTAATGGTATATAGTGATGTTGATTTTACTGATGCTTCAGCTGCTGTGGTCTTAATATAGGCTGTCGTCGCTCGTATGTCAGCTGAAAACAAAAATCAATAAGCAGCGAGAATGGGAGTAAAGGGAAAAGGGAGAAACAACATGGTGAACAAGAATGCAGTATCTCCCCTTATATACTTTATTCAGCTGGTGTGTGTTTTTCACCATTTCACAGGCTCTGCAGATAATCCCCACGACTTCCCGCTCACATGGATCAGGACCCTTCCCGTTTTGTGAAGGAGGAAGCTAAGGCACGATGGTCATGGTGGTAGTGCTCTGACTCCCTCAGGATTAGCTCCAGAAATCTGAGGTAGCTTGCTGGAGGGCAGTCAGGGTAAATATTCATGCCTCCCAAGTCCTTGTTCTCAAATTGTGTGTGTACCCCAGGCTGCCCAGATCTATGTGTTTATGGGTGCGTGACATGTCCATTTAGTCAGTCAACAATTTTAAAGAAAGAAACGTGTTATTATGGAAAAAAGTAATACAGGCGCTTGGCAAGCTCTTGAAGCTGTCCGATCACACTCCTGGAGCCGACCCTTCCATCTCCATCCCTCTCTGGGCATGCGGGCCGGCGGTGGGCAGCGTCGCGTCCCACGCCGAGGTTCCCTGCAGCAGAAGCCGGGTGGCGGTGCCTCGGCGGTGCGGGCGGCCCCGGCAGCGCGCACCCAGAGCGGGGCGTGGGGGGGGGGGCTGCGCGTTGGGGGGGGATTAGGGCGGCAGCGGGGCGCTCAGATGGCTGACGGCGCGGTCGTAAGGTCCAGCCGGGGGAGGTCGTTAAGGAAAGCACCGAAGCAGCCGCGTCTGTGATTGAATACTCGGTCTTTTAGTCCCTACTGCTGTGTTCACTGCTCCTTCAAGTGGCATTGTTTACTCACAATTAAACTCTTTACCATTCATTTAACTCTCTGATGCTGAATTGGTCACACAGACCCAGCTCCCGGAGCCCACGCAGATGTACTCTGCACACTCGTTTAACCAGGGCCCTCGTTAGGCAGCAGCGCCGTAGGGCCGGGCGGGGAGCGGGGCCCGGCGCTCCCGCAGGCCCCGGCGGCTGCCAGCGCCGCCCGCCGCTCTGCCCGGCTCCCGGGCCCGCTCCCCGCCCGCCGCTCTGCCCGGCCACCGCTCCCGGGGCCGCTCTGCCCCGCTCCCCGCCCGCCGCTCTGCCCCGCTCCCGCTCCCCGGCCGGCTGCCGGCGTGGGAAGCGTTGATTCTTGTCAGCCTAATTTTCACACCGGACATAACAAATGCTTGAAACCTCGGCGCTGCTTCGAGGAGATAAACACATTTTCCCCCATTAATTAAAACGTGTATGTTAATTTAAACGGAGATGGTGCCTATAATAAGTTTTGAACTGGTGACAAATGTCCACAGCAAAAGGCACGAGATAAGACAATGTCAGATCCGTATGCGACGATACGTGTCTTCACCCGGCAGTAAGCTGGGGCATGACACAGTGGGGCTTCACAGTCAGGGCTTGGGGTGGACACCAGAGAGTTTAACTAACCTATAACAGAGGACTTCAGGCAAATGGAGAGAGCCCTATTAGAAGAGAGAGTGGTTTGTACATGTCTCACAATGAAGCTGGGGGTTTTTAAGGGATTCTGAATATTTGCTGTTTCCTTAAACTTCTTTTTCGATTCATTTGCCTAAAAGAAAGTACTTCAATGTACATGCTGCGTGTATTGATCTGTCCAATATATCTATTCCAAAACTGCAACTGAAGTGATGTCCACCTACAGAATATGCGTAGACTTCTTTAAAAACTTTCTTTGTCCTTCTCCCTCAGCTCGTTGCTAGTTATAGCAGGGCCACTGTAGGCAATCTTTTGAAGTATCCAACGTCTTCTGTAAAGATGTGTAATTATTTCTAGTGGATTGTGTGGATGTGTTTTATGTTAAACACAAGATAACTAAGGAAAAATGGAAAAAAATGGTGGTCTTTTTTCACGAGAAAGACCATCTCATCCAGATAACCTGCTGAGGATTCACAGACTTTTGGACACTCCTGACTAGTCCTTTATTTGAAGTGGTGACTAAAAAGGGCAGGTCTGCTGATCCCCCTTTGGATCCCTGGGCCATCCATCCTGATGTTGCGGAGAGATGGTTTACTTTGAACTGCTGTGTATTTGTGTACCAAGACAGGAACTCTATCTCCAGTTCTGGCTTGGGTTTCCATGACCAGGTCTTTAGGACTTTTCTGGTTGGTTATTAGGCATGAAATCTTGTTGTGTTTTTTTTTTTCATAATACTTATGTATATGTGACTATAGTAGCTACTCAAGAGAGCAGAGCTGTGTGCCCTTTCCGATAGAGTCAAGGTGCAGTCTTCTTTTGTGAGACATCATTAGAAAAGATAGGGGAGAAAAAAGGATTTTTAAAAACAATTATAAGTTTAGAATTCCCAGATTAACTCAAGGTTGGTGATGTTCAGTGGCCATTCATAATAATTTTTTATTTCTCTATTTTACAATTTTCTTCTTACATTAGATTAGCTCCTGTTACATACTAATTATCTAAAATGTTATTACATAATTAGATATTATTTTCAACTCAAAACAGTAATAATTACTTCAATTATTTAAAATAGAGATGCATGAATGATTCAAAGTGAACAATTTATTTGATCAACTTACCTTCTTTTTGTAATTGCAGTATATTTACAACTGTGTTTAAATGTCTTTAAATTTATTACTAGAAATGTACATTGTGCATGTTTTTCTCACTGAATTGATCATAATTTTGAAACTTTGATGTGGAGTGTAGGTGGCTTATTTCAGACTGTCCAAATAAATCAAAAGATATTGTGCCTGTTCTTATAAGGTGAGTCTTATAAGTACTGTACAAATGTAAAATCTGGTTCCAATAAGTGGTTGCGTTATACTGATTCACCTTTTAAATCCACCTTCTGTGAAAAACAGTGAAATTCCATCATTTGCATGTGTTTAGGAAGTAAACACAAGAGTCATAAAATGACAGAAGTGATTCTATTTAAAAATTTGAAATAAAAATTAATAACATTTTACTATACTAACTTACCTTTATTTGGTTTCAGTTAAAAAAAAAAAGAGAGAAAGCTTAAAGATCACAGGGAAACTGCAAGGTGTTTACCTTGCCGTCCTGGAACTGCGTAGCACGTGTTGTTGATGCTATGCAAGTTGTCTTCCCATTCACTCTCAGAGACATGGAAAAAGATACAGAGCATTTGCCTTTTATATTGTGTCAGCTCAATCAACCCCAGGCTGTGGTTTAAAGCAAGCAATGCAGTCACTAGGTTTAGTTTCTATGTGGGTCCTAAAATGCCCATCGGCCTGTTGCAGATCCTTAGGAGTTGTATCTGGTTTGAAAATACATCCCCTCTCTTCCTAAGTCTGTTCCAAGAAGTTCCACTGAAATAGCAGGTACTTAGAGACCCCCTGTCCATCAGTTCCCGTCTCTTGCTGTCATGCTCAACCGCTTTGTTTCATCTTTTTTCATAAGCTTATGATCCGTCACCTAAACCAAGTGATACTGTTAATTTTCCCTGACTGGATGAGAACACTACTTATGTGCACTTGTTTATTGGTGGTACTTACAGCAGTGCAGTGTTAACTTTTTTTTTTTTTTTAAGACTACCTGTGTGATTTAGCAACTCAAGCGACATTTTTCAAAGTAACCTTAAAACTAGGTGGTTGATGAGAGTCAGGACCTGAGGCACTAAAGTCACAGGCAACAACACAGGGAGCAAGGTGAGGGAGCAGCAGGCTCAGCCACCAGCCAGCTGCCGCCCAGAGGTGCCCAGCTACGGCGATGGCTCCAGACGTGAACACAAGTTGTCCTCCCTGGGACACGGGGAGGGAAGCGACGTACTTTGTCAGGCCTGTCGCTGCTGCGAGAGAATTACGGGACATCAATCGTTTTGAAACGCCCTTGCTAGTTCTTGCGGTTTTATTCCCGTGAGCCTGAGTTTCTCCTCCCTCGAAGCCTCCATGTTTTGTCAGGTCTTGTAAGTGGCTACACCTGCAGTTTTAAATGACTAACACAAACGTTATAATGGTCGCGATCAGTCAAAGGAAAAGTTCAAAGTTCAGAGGTCAGTCTTTTGTAACTGGGAGGAAGAGCTATGGGATAATAGCTTGTTAATGTTATTTACCTCATTCAGCTGAAAAACTTGTACTACTCTGTTGTGCCAAGACACTTACGTGGGCAATTCTGGGCATTGTCATTTGAATAGGGGTTAAATTATTCTGTTTTGTCATTAAGTGATCCTTGATTGGCAATCCACTGCACAATGGGTGATCATTAGGGAAAGGCCATAAAACTGTTACACCATTTAAGAGTGAATGGTGAATGAAGCCAGATACCTCCAGGACCCGTTCCCCCCCACCCCCAAACTACAGCTGCCAGAGAAGCAATTTAAAGCAGAAACGTTCAGAGGCTTGGAACAATTTGGAACAGTCGTGTCTTTAATGTTTCCCTAATTTTGTTTTGAAAATGTTTACACTGAAGTGAACAGTGTAAGTGAAGTGAAAACTGCTTATGGTTACCCAAAGCATGTCTGGTATTGTCAGGTCTCCTGATTTTATAGAGTCAGTGTAAGTGGTGCTCTATTTAAAACTGAGGCTGTTGGGGCACTGGGACTGCATCGGAACATTAGCCTTAAAAATAAAAGTGAACCGTGGCATGTTAGTTTCAGAGAAAATGATGAAAATGAGCCAAAAGCCCAAACAAAATGAGAACTTGAGAACTGGATGACATAGAAGGAAGTGCAACTTAATGAAAATGCCTCCACATCCAGAAGTTAATGGTGTTCAAGGCCTGAGCCACAGCTTTTGCGGGCCCCAAGCTGATGGCTACCATTGAGATCCAGACTTGTGCTTTCCAAACCAATGTCCTCTATTCTGTCAAAGAATGTGTCAACATGCCTTGCAGTCTACTGTAAATCACTTAAATTGCTGTAATTCTTATGGTAGGCCAGAGCCAAGATTGTACAACACGTAGCTTAGTAAGGCGGTGGTTCTGCTGTGGTTAGACCTGTCCGGGCAGGGCTGCTGTGCTCCTTTCTCCTCTCCTCTCCTCTCCTCTCCTCTCCTCTCCTCTCCTCTCCTCTCCTCTCCTCTCCTCTCCTCTTTCCCCAGCATGGTCCTGGCCCTGGTTCCTGTCTCAGCCCCTGCTAAGCCATCTCTTCCCCCTGGAGGAGCAGGGAGGCAGAGAACAGGAGCACGTGGCTTAGACAGGACAATGCTGGTCCTGACTTGCATCGGTTAAGTTGGGGCCAACACATGACGAAGTGCTCATGTTATAGCTAATCAATGGCTGCCACCCAGCTTTACGTGACTTTACCATCCTGGGTTTTTGCAGTCATGGTGCTCCAGGTGACCCTAGGGACTGGGTTTTCTAACAGCTGTCCAGATAATTCCAGCCATGCTTTTGGGACTGGTGATTTTTCCATGACTGAAAAGCCGACTTAACTTTTAACTAAAACTGCAGAGCTTATTAGCTGCTTATTGATTTGTCCTTGCTTCTTTATATTTGAATTATCATTGCAGCTCATCTTACTTGAGAAGGAACATGCTCCATGGCCTGCAAAGAGACTTATTTCTTCAACTACAATTAAAGATAGGATTCATTCCTAGTAATTAAAGATACGCTGTTGCAAGCTGTGCAAGTGGGCTACAAACAGCCCACTGTCTGCTGGGGAGGCTGTGAACTGAGGCACGTTCTGTCTGTGCTTTCCTATACCCCCAGATGCGTAGTTATCTGCAAACATTCACTCTTCTGCTTGACTTGGAAGGATCCATTGTCTTTCAGGGCCTTTGGAGAGTATCACTGTGACGTGTATGAGATCAGATGTTATGCTGTAAATCTGCCTTTAAAAGGGAAAAGAGAAAATAAATAGGAAAACGTCCATGGTTCTACATTGAAGTTCCAGCAGAGCAATAGTCAAAGATGTTTTGAATAGTAATAGACAAAGGTGTTTTAATAGATTCCGTGTATTTTGCAACATCTGAATTTCCCTTTAAACTTGTACTAGGTAAATGTTACTCAGTTGCCCTTTTAGAAAACAACAATTTGACTTTTTTCGCCTCTTTGTATTCTGACAAATATTGGTCTTGATGAGTGTTAAGGGACTAAAACTGCTAAACATCAAAGTGCTCATTATCAACCAGCCAGCTGTACTCCGCCACACCTCCTCATCACACACAAACCTGATCTCTTCTGTGGGGACCACCCCCCCCAGAGACACAGAACAAGTTCTTCTCTATGCTAACAGTGCACAACATTGTCAAATGATGTGTAATGATTTTATAATGTGAACTAATGCCACTAGGGACCAAACTGAGACTACTGATTTCATTACACTCACTGCTGAGACTGGTTTGGAATATGAATTTGGGGCAAAGATAAAAGGCTCTGTTCATGTCCTTTACCCATCAAGCCTTGACTAGTATTATTTGGCGTGGATCCAGACAAGGATCCTGCCCCAGGTATCTTGGGGAAAAAACCCTTGTGATTTATGTATGTTGCTATAAAACACTGGGAGTGCAAATAAGTACCTTTTACTAAGTAAACCTGTGTGCCGTGGTTGAAATCTTAGCACAGGTCAGCAGAAAATTCCCTGCTGGGTCAGAATCAGGCCTTTGCTGGCCAAGACAATGTTCCTGAAAGCTACTGTTCGTTAATATTGGTCTGCAGAGTTTTTGTGTTATGATAGTTAGAGGTGAGATTTTGTTCTTTCTGTTTGTTTTCAATTAGAATAAATGTATTAGTTAACCTTTAATTTAGAGATAGCTCCAGAAAAGTAAAGGCACCATACATATGTACACTGTGCAATAAATTTATGGTACATTCTGTTGAACTGAATAAAGCCTTTTTATACAATGACAAAAACATAACCACACTAGCAAATGATGTTCTTTTACCTATTATTATCTGTGTTACCATGAAGTCTAGGATACCTGTCTGATCTAAGTGATTTCATCTTTCTGTGTCTTAGGAGACTGTGAAAAATAGAAAAAATGCCGTAACATTTTTCTCTAGAATGGATAATATGAGAATTAGCTTCCTTCTTCATTCTGGTGTAAGGAAAAAACCCCAGGCTTTCAGTCAATTCTCATCTCCTGTAAGTATGTCTGGTTCCATTGTTTTCAAGACAGTTTATCCCATTTGTACCAGCAGAAAATCTAGGCCACGCTAGTGACAGCAGGGAGATGAACACCCTGTATATCTAGCTAATTTTCAAATGTAATCTACCTGCTAATGTGTGATATGGGAACTTAAAGCACTTCAGATGCAGGATGGATAGAAACTATTCCACCTTCAAAGGTAATTATATTGGGAATTACACTACTTCAAGCAGTAAACTGCATTTAGCACCCTGCCCCTTTTTCCCAGCACTGTACCATTGCCGCTATTTTAGATACAAGTAAGAGTCAATCATAAGTGAATTAAATTCAATATGTGGAATGGAAAGGAGAATCCTCATAAAGATATAAAAGCATCTAAAATATAAGTGGTAATTAAGCTTGTTTCCTCTTGTGCTTATACATACTGGACAAATGACTTAGTTTCATCATCTAACATATTTAAACTATCTTGGTTGTAGGGGTCACAGCTGCTGTGAGATGGGAGGAAAGACAATACTAATCAAAAGTAAACCATGCCACTTTTTTTCTCTAGTGCCGCTAATCTTAATTGAATCAATCTCATGGCATATGTTGACAGTGAAAGATTGCTCGAACCTGGGAGGCCAAGCTGGACAGAGCTTCCAGCATAAATAAAAAAAAAATCTTCCTTAATCATTAATTTGTTCATTCACTCCCATTTGCTTCCATTCTTCAATGTCTTAGAAGATGTACCCCATGCAACCTTCCTCTTCAGCAATCATTTCCAAGTGTTTCTCCCAATATACTCATGTGCTTTTTAAGAAACTAATTTGCCTGAGATGCATACAGCAGAGATGCTTATCTTTTTTCTTCTTTTTTTTTTTTTTAAAGAGAAATGTAGTTGGATTTTATAGAATTGAGCATTTTGTGAAAAAAAATAGCGTTTCTGATGAGTTGCAACAGAACTGAGTTCATTTTGGAGTTGAAAAATTTCCTGTTAGAGTTTATTAGGTAAATCCTCCTTGGACTAGGATGGAGTTGAGGAGTAGTTTACAACCTATTCATGGATTCATAGTAGCCCTAGTCCTCTAAAAGTAACACAGAGAGGTGAAAACCCTTTGAAACTGGTGGAAAAACTGGAGAACTTTGTGGCCTCTGGATCAGGTACCCTGCAAATATACCTGAGAGTTCCACGATGTTATAATAATAACCACCAATAAATAATTAGTAATATTCTATCAGATGGACTTTTCCTCCGGGATTTTACTGAGGTTGGTAATTCCCCTGTCAACTGTGATTTTTCATTTTATTATTATTTTATTATTATATTTGCTACTAAACAAGCAAACTATATCTCCCTCCCCAGTTTCCCAGCACTTTATATATATTGCATTATAAGTTTGTCAACATTACAAAATTACTTAAATAATTTGGTTAACACACAAGAAGGCACTTAGTGTATGAGCTATTATTTCTGTTCTGGTCTTCATAACTGCAAATGTTTGTGTTCACTGAATTACGAGTGTGAAAATCTTAAAAACCTAAGACCTTCGAATGAAATGTGAAAGGGTAGAGGGATCCTTGCAGAATCAGGACCGTAAGGGCTACATTGAAGTCTCTCTAAAGACAAGGCTAGATTAGATTTATTCTTTCTAACAAATAGTTTTTATTAAATAATGTTGGTAAGACTGGGAAGTATAAGGAGAAAGGTTTTGATGAACAACACAGTGTTCTTATTTTATGTAATCCATTATGGGCCCATATAATTTAAAACATTTCTATATTGTGCATTAGTAAGACTCTCTTTGTATGCAATTAAATGGTATTTGATGACGAAAAGCAGATTTACTCGCAATGTGCAATAAAATCGCTAACATAGTAGCAGAACCTCACTAGAGATGTAATTGTTTGTGCTGAGCAAGTATTGTCTACACTAAACTTAAGTATAAACGTGTGTACAAAACATTCACTTATTTTCCCAATACATTTATTCTGCCTATAAAGCAACTCCATTTTATTATTCCATTTGATCTGGGTATATGCAGACAGAGGTACTCTCTTAAGAGAGATACACTCTTAAGTCATTCCTCAGGGATCGATTTCACTGTATAACTTGAACTTCTTCCCAAAGCAAGGAAGTCACATTTAACTTCTTACTGTGGCATTTAAAAAACCAAAACAAATCTAGTTCTCAGAAATGAAAAAATCCGTTGTGCTTTAGTAGCCTAAGCCAGTGTCATTTAAAAAAATACCTGAGAAATTCAATGGGAAACACCCAAACCTTTCAAATGACAAATAAACAATTTCATCCATGCTTAAAATCAAGACAGCATATTTGGTAAAGTCTCTTCCTCAAGCCTACCCTCTTTTAAAGTGCATCTTGATTTATTTTGATATATATCTTTTTAGCAGAATAATTGATGTTTCACAAATCAGTGATGGTGAAGTTGTTCACATTATTCTGAGGGCAATAAATCCACATGCACATAGTTCTGTATTATAGAGATCATTTAAGTGAGTGTAATTTTAACATTTTGATGACAGTTTTAGGATCCTACCAAGCAGTGATAAAGCTAGCAGTTATACTATGTGATAATTCTGCCTTTCATTATAATGCAGGGTTTCTCCATACTAAATCAGGCCAAGATGCAAGCTATTACCCCTGGGCAAAATTCATTCATTATGCATGTACGTTATTCCTAAAATTATTGCTAATACTTTTCATAATAGTTATTTTTCATGCATTAACTTTTGCAGCTATATTAGTATTAAGGATACATTTATTAGTCTTGAGTATTTCTTGAATGATAAAGACAATCTCAGAGCCTCTTATAGTTTCTTTAAGTTGAAAGCTATCGTCAGCTATAATGAGGTAAGTCCACAGTGCAATTATGAAGTGGTGTATTAAGCTGTGTTTAAGGCAAACATTAGAAAGAGGGTAATGAATGTCCTGTGTGTCACAGCAGCGGGTTCAAGACATGGTCCAGAAACCTTTGTTTGCTGTAAGAAAAGTCAGAAATGATGCTGCTGAAGCTGATTACATTTCACGAGTGTAAACTTGGTACCAGGCTTGTCATCTTCCTTTATACAATATGCGAATGTATCAGCCGCTCAGGAAAGTCAGCGGCTGAAGCCCTTGTCAGTTGGGAATTTCAGCAAGTCGCAAGCTGAGTTTTGCTGGCAGAGGTGCTCATCTGCAACTCAGGAATTTGAGGCCCAGGCTACACTTTAGTGGTGTCTTAGGCAGTTCTGAGGACATGTGGAGAGGAGCGGCAATTCCTGAGTAATATATTTCCTTACCTGCTCTTTTATCACCTTACTCTTGAGATCATTGTGGTCTATGAGATTAACTATGTCGCAAACCAGCAATTTTCAGGGTGGATCTCATAATTTTTTTCTTTTTTTTGCCAAATGTTGCATATGAGATGATATCATCTGCTCTGTTACTAATTGCCTTGTGAAGCCTGGCCGCAAGAAAGGCAGCTCAATAGAGGCAGCATGGCATAAGAAGAAGTTTTTGGATCAGTGGGGCTGGCTATAAAGTTCAGGATACGTCCTGTATGCTGGCGAGGCGTTGGCTCTGTGGTGTGTGAAGGGCACTCACGTGATTCATTTCTTGGGCTTTACAGGTGCTATAGTGACATTTACTGTCACTTCTACTCTCACCGATAGTGTACCCATGGCAGAAAATGGGGTGGGCTGGAGGGAATTGTCCCCAAGGTCAGCTCTGCCCTGCAGACCACAGCTGGACCTGGGGGAGGGAGTGGTGGCAGCTGAACCAGATCTCTCTGTTCCCTGGGTGAGCACACGGGAGGAGAGGAAAGGCACATTTGCGTAGAGGGTAGGTACAGTTCAGCCCTAAATCTCTGTATCAACATAGCTTATTGTTTAATTAAGACATAAATTATTGTGTTTGGATTAGAAAATGTGATGATTTACTCCTTCTTCCTTTCTCCTGGCATATTTACTAGTGCAGCATTGTGTTTTATTTTTTCATGTGCCGTCTCCTCCACAGGAGCCCAGCACTTGACTTTCACCTGATCTGATCGCAGAGAGGTTTTGGTCATCTCGGTAGCCATATGTGAGTCAGTCTCAGGAAACAGTTCTCAGCTGATGTTATAGAGGTGTTATTTAAAAGCCTGAGGACATGAGTCACCAAAAGGATATAGTATAGCATCAACGTAAATGGTATTTACTCGTTTGTGTTTAGAGTGGAAGGCCAGTACTGAGCTGAACAGAGGGAGGTGCAATGCAGCAGCAGGTGGGACTAAGGGAGCTGCACATCACCTTTATTCTCCTGGGAACCAGTGGGCATTCAGCGTCCAACATGTGTATGTCCTACAAGATGTCTTTATCTGTTCCCAGCATACTTTGGCCTGGATTGAACTCACTTAATTTGAAGGACTTTCTATAACTATAGAGACAGCCTAAGGCAACCAAGTTCCCCATGTAGGGAGCTAGCTGACAGTGTACATCTAAGGCTCTTTCCTTCACCTACTTTCTTGCCTCCTAGTCAGGGATATGGCTGGAATGAGATGAAGACGGGAAAAGAGCTGACAGGGTGTCAAGAGGAGACATTTCCCCTCGTTGGCTGAATGGCTCTTACACCTCCTACACATTTGAGAAGAAGAGTAAAGGAGTACGAGTGGAAGTGAAAGCCATCTCTCAGCAGATCCCCGGGCTTCCTATATCTCCCATCTATTTTTAATGAGACACCAAACAGCTGTTGTAAGAACAAGTAGAAATAGTCAGTGTTACTCCAGCTGATCAAGTAAAACTAGGAAAAGGTCTAGTGTTCGTTAGACATTTTGTTATCTTCCAAGTGTAAGAAGTGCTTTCTTTGGGGAATAACTTCAGAGACTTGGATTTTCATGCTTCACTAACTGTAATAAATAAATCTGAATAAATCCAAACTTCAATGACAAGGACTGAATCAAACCCACTTATTTTTATACTGAAAATATCCTGGCATTAAAAGGCTTAGCATGTCTGGCTGTTCTGTTTAACAATGAGGTGAAAAATGGTGCAGATGACTGTAGTAGTAACTAAAAAATGCTAGAACTCTTCTGTATCTTCCCTTAAGGAAATAGTTCGAAGTTGCACGCTCAGACTTTTTCTTCACATGACTAATCCACCCTCCTGTGACCTATCTTTAGTTTGATATTGAATCAGGAACAGGAACTGTAGCTTCAGCTGACCCCAAACATTTAGTTACATTAATCACAGGGTGTTTTTGGACTCTGAGCATACTGAATGAAAGCCACTTTCTTTGCGAGACATTGATCAAACAGTCTACAGGTATCAGTACATCGAGGCACATTAATCATCTGGTGCATTATCAGTTCCACCAGGAGAATATGTAAATGTGATTCCTGTCAATGATAAGGGAAAGCAGAATTTATTTTTAAAAGTGGTCCATCTGGAGCTGTTGATATAATCTTACCTAAGACAATAGGTTGTAAAGATACATTTTAGCAGGGCTGCCAATGAACATAAAGAACAAGCGAATTAAAGCTATCAAAAAAAAAGGAAAAAAAGAAAAAACCAGTGGCTATACTCCAGTCACTTGTGGGAATTTCTGTTCCACAACATCATGGAGGAGACTTTTTCTGCTTAATAAAACAATGCAGTTTTATGACAGCTCTTATAATTGTTCTGTAACCACAAAAGCTTTGTTTAAGAGTGATGCTATTCTATTCTCTGCTTCAGTGCTCTTGCCCTAGAATACACCTGTGATATACTTGCCTCATGGCTGAGGATGTGATGCTCATGCTGACTGTGAAACTGAGTGCAGATGGCTCACCTTCACTTGTGTTAATGGGGCTGCCTGACTGAGGGATGCAACATGCATCTTGCTGAAAGCACTTTTGCATAGACCTTATATCATTGATTAATTTACTCTATTTCTTCACAAGAAAAAAAAGTATTTTGCTTTTTTTTTTTTTTTTAAAACCTGTGCCAAATTGGTACTCTGCCCAGAGGGGCAACCACACAAATATGTATTCTGTCAGTGTGTGTGTGTGAAAAGCTCATTCCCCTCTCATGAAGACACATTTCCTGGCAGAAATATTTCTTGAGGTCTTTCCTGAGGGGATTAGAGACCTGGGGCAGGGAATTCAGTAGAGAATGAATATCTAAAACGGTCATCTCATTTCTACTTCTTGTCTATTTAGTGTTCTTCCCTACTTTCCCAGCATCTTTGGGCTACAAAAGTGGAACAAGGAGTCCTTCAGAAGATAAGTGCTTGTCCTTAAAGGGTATGGATGTTGCTAGCTTTTGGTCCCCGAAGACTGGAAGAAATGCAGTATGATCAGTATGCAAAGGTTGAGGACAGAGCTTGCTTTGGGTCTAATATTGGCCCTGCTCAAGTCAGGAGGAAATTCTCTACAGTGCACGATCACAAAAGATTTTAGGATTTCTACGCAGTTTGAGGGACAAATGGGCCAAATTCTGAAGCTTTTGAGGGAACAGTACTAAAAAGTATTTCTGAGAGATTAGGGTTATAAAGTCATGTAATTAATGCCTCCTCATCTTGAAGCTGAGACAAGATCCACAGGATTTGTGTTTTCTCTCCTTACAGGACAGCACTCGGCTCTGTCTTATGGTCAAGTTTATAGTTCTCATTTAAATGTGGAAGAGTTAGGAAAACTTGAATGTAATTGTAATGTGTCTGTATAAACAAAGACATGATTAACTACATATGCATGATGCTGCCTGGGACGCTTGCAAGGAAAACAATGTACAATTTCTGTACATGCAAAAAAACCCTTTGTATGTCCTTCCTTTTGCATGTTTAATATTGTTTGTCATCATGTTGCAACCATGAGCCCTTCATAATTATATTTACAAATACTTGTGCTTTTTTTCAAGGTCAAAGGATTATGTCTGCATATTTCAATAATTAGTCATTAGAAGTGCCTTATGGATTTCCTTTACCATATCTCATTGTTGAGCAACATCGTAACATTGCTGTTAAGTGAAAGTGCTTGTTGAAACGCAGGATTTTTCTAGAAATGGTCTCAGCTCCCACTGACCAACATAAGGCTAGAGAGCATGCCAGTGTGTCCTTGGGACACTCAGTATGTAGCTTCACCTGCACAAATAATACTGTTCATGGCATTTTAATGTAAAGTTTTGAAGGTTTTAGGTTTATTCTTTACAGGGAAGAAAATAGATACAATATTTCTCGTTTGCATTGCACCTTGTATTTCTAAAAGATCTTTCAGGAAAAGACCAGCTACTGATGTTTTTCCTGCGTCCTCTTCTGCTTCTCTAGAGAACACAGCTGGAAGTTAGTTAGATGATACTTATGCAGGAAATCATGTAGGTTTTCAACATGCCATGGACACAGTTAAAACAGTAAAAGAAACTCATGACTTGCTTAGGAAAGGCTATATAGGCTAAACTGGTATATCATATATGCCACTTATATCTCCAACTGGGTCACAGAAAGCTTTAGAAATTTGCAGGCTCAATACACTGGGTGAATATGTGCCAGTTGAGGTCTTCGGGGAAACCAGGGAAAAGAACAAACCCTCAGAAATGACCAGGAATCCACAAGGTTTCTAGAACAATAAGGAAAACTTACAATGCCTGTAACAGCGATGGTAGACTTCGACCTGCAGAGCTCAGGACTCCCAGGCTACCTGGAGAGGTAGCTTACCCAGGAGAGCCCAGAAGGTGCTGACATTTCCAGGGTGGCACAGGACACTGGCTGGGTGGCAGAGAGATCCCAGGGCCAAGACCAACCCTGCCTGAGCAGGGGCTGCACATTTTGCATTGCTAGCAAGAGCTGGAAATGACAAGTCAGGAGATTGTCATCTATTGCACATATTTATCTCTTCCTTCCCCTCACCCCTTAGTTTTAGTCTTTTTTTTCATTCTTTAACTCTTTCTTTCACTCTCTTTTGCTCTTCTATCTTTTAGTTCTCAGTTACAATATCACAATGGAGTATTTAAGAGTGTCTTTAATGAAACAGGACTTGTGCTGCCAGCAGTCATTTTTCTAAGGTGTAATCAACTAACAGATAAAAATAGCTGGTTATTGCAGAAAGTTCAGGCCACAGCAGTAAAGGGAGACCTAGCATTTTCATTACAAGACTCATTATTGAGAGGTTTATAGATCAGTTATTACAAAGAATGTGCTATGAAATTTGGCATTTGTTATTACAGTAGAGAGAAGTTTTTTTAAGTCCAGTATTTAAAAGTCTGGTTTGTTTTACTGTATTCTGTTTCATTCTCATGGCTTATGGGCATAGAAACAATAAATAATGAGGAAAAAATACGTGCCCGTACTAGTGCTAGTGGCAAATGGCAAATGTGGACAAATAGTTTATAACAGAGCAGAATAAAAATTGCTGCCCAGGTCTTGACAGAGCTGCCCTTTGGATAACTTTGAGCCCATTACACAGCAGACAAGCAGAAAGCTGGTACCACGTAATATGCCCTTGTTGGTTTGGCTTTTGTGGCTCTGAGACGGCCTGGGTGTAGTAGAGTCTGAGGTCTAGGACCAGCACTAGGGCTTGGACATCCCTGGAGGCTTCAGAAATTCTTCTGAATGATGATGAGTCAGCTTCGCTTCTGAGACCATTTCTTCTGTTTTTTCATTTGAGAAGGTCTAACTCATAATTGATGCCTTATTAATAATATTCATTGTATCACAGTAGATTCATGCTGTGGCCTAACCTAGAGGAAACTTTCAGAAGAGGAAAAAGTTGTTTGGTTGTCTGACTCGGGCTGCAGAAGTCTCTGTGGCCACTGCATTCTGGTCTCCGTGTTCTTCTCTTAGAACAAATTTTGTCTTTGATAGACGTAAATACAGTTGATTCCACATTAGGATCATCTCTTTTAAAGAAAATTCATAGGCTGTTGGAAATTCCATTTGGGGATAATAAGAGTGGTGTGTAGTTTTGGGGATGTATTCAAAGATCCGGAGAAGAGAAGTTAAATTCAGAAGATTAAATGAACATCATTGGGAAAAGCATTATATTAATGCAACATTGAAAGACAATGAAAATACAGAGAGATGGAATGCAGAGGGCATACATTTTGTGTTATACATTGGATAAGGACATAAAAGTATACAAATCTATACTTTTAACAATTTTATTAATTTTTTGAAATTATTTTTGGTGCAGAGGCTGGGCTTGTGTTGTCAGTTCCTTCCTTTGGGATCACTGCAATGGAGCTATCTTCTGTGTTTCAATAAGGTTTCCTTTTTTCTCCCCTTTTTCCTTTTCCTTTTGAATGAAATATGTGCTCATCTTTAAGAATATGAGCGGCCTTGTTTATTGCAACAGAACTACTTATGTGCTTACAGATAAGCAAGTAGGGAAAGGTATGTGAGAATTGCCTTCTTTTTAATATGTATAAAGGCCTTCAAATAAGAGGTAAGCTGTTTACATTTTTAGTAATGTCCATATCCTATCAGGTCTGGGTATGTTGCTTTTTTTTTTTAGCAACTGTGGACTGTTTTATATCACAGTCATTTCCAGGGGATTTTAATTTTTTTTCTCATTTATGTTTCATTGAGTCCTGGGAATATTTTAAGGGCTCTTTTGACATTTCTAAATAGAGGTTTTTTATTTAACTCAACGTATGTATTTCTCTGCATATATGTTTTGCTGGAATGTTGCTTTATTTTTCTTTAATGCTGTAGCTAATTTTAAAATTTTCTTTACCATTCTGCTGCTTTTTTTTTTTTTTCTGGGAAGGATGACTTTAAAAATAAAGATGGATATTCAAAAACCTCTGTTTACTCTACCTGACTTGTTCTGGTTTGAGGTGAGCAAATACTAGAGAAATGTTGTTTACTTGAAATTTTCAAAGATGTCCCAAAGGCAGCCACCTGGAAATATTAAAGAGGGAAGGCTAAGGTATTTATGAGGAGCACCATGGTGGCTCTCTCCATGAGGATCATCCTAAGAGACATTGTTTATAAATGGATTATGAGCTTCAATCATTTTATTAGGATTTTTATTTGTGCACATTAAAGCTAGGTGCGTTATAATTGACCCACGCTTACTGCAATTGCTGAGCAAGTCTGTTCCCCAGCTACCTGAGGACAGTTTCACAGCATGCTTGGTAACTGTGTAATTTGGGAATGTGAGTTCACCTTCAATTATAAGTTTGTCTTTTATTCTAAATAATAAAATGCTTCCAGGAATACAGCAATACATAGGAAATTCCAACCCTGATTTTCCAATGCCCCTTTTGTTGGCTGTTGTAGACCTGGGGTCTTGACTGCTTTTCTGTCTGGCCACCCTGTTGGAAGGGGAAATGCCTTTAGACACGATGTGAGAGCAGATTGCTGATGAGCTGCCTTATGCCTTTTAGGCTTTCTTTTTCTGTGGATTTAACTTGACTGGACTGAATACTGTTGCTTTCATGTGTGTGGAAAAGTTGGTTATGTGCAAATTCCCCATTAGACTCAAATCACAAAACCCTTTGAGGAGGAAAGAGTAGATATTTCACCAGGCTTATTGGTCTGAAAATTAACTGTTTGCCAATGAGTCCGTGGCCTGTGTGCACAGGGACTGTCCATGGATTACCCACTCACTGTTGCCTTACAAAAGAGTCTGACAAATCACGTGTTTTTAGTGTGCTACCATGTTAAACCATTGCTTTGCTAACGCGTCCCTTGAGCTGCAGTCTGGAGACACAAATCAGAAGATGTTTCCTCGGTTGAATATATGCAGAATGAAAACTATTGCCATTCGAAAGCATCATCTCATGGGGGGAAGGGGAGGAGGGAGGGCACAGGAGGAGGACGTTGATTGCGACTGACATGCGCCTCAATATCTGATGTGGCTTTCGCACTTGGAAATATTCAGGACTCCATATGTTCCAAAACCCCCGCTGAACAGTGCATATAACATTGCCTTTATCATTCTTTAATCTCAGTTTAATTGCTGTGGTCAAATTACCCCACACTTAATAACCCACAGCTTGGTATATTATTTAATATGGTTGACACATACTTTGTTTTAAATGTCAGTGCTGGTAAAGCCCTGGAGTTGGCAATGCTGTGCATGATAGATGGCAGAGGAGATGGATCATCTGTTCTTTGTCTGTGCTGTTGGTATGTTGGCTGCAACTTTTTCAACTGTGACACTAGACTCATGCCAAACCCAAAGCTACTGAATGGGTAACATTATCCCTTGTATCTGATGTTTTGTGGCTGATCATTCTCAATTTCTCTGGCTGTTTTTACAGGAATGTGTAATATTATATCACCCAAGTCGAAGTGGCAAACTAGTGTTGTTTCAAATGGGCTGATTTAATTATTTCAGCACCCAGTGGCACCTTTGTTATTAAAGGATTTTCACAAAGCACTACATAGTCTAATTATGAATTTACACAAGAGACCGTAACAGCATCTGCTGGGTAAATAATATACATTTGTAAAATGGTCTAGCTACTAATTTACACAGCCGACCACAGAGACACTGAAAGGCTGTTGCATTCTGTCATGTCAGCTCTCAAACGCTTCCAAGCATTCCCGCTTCTCTTTACAACTGTTAACAAAACAGTGAAAATCACATAACTAAAACTCCCTTCTAGAAAAAACAGTACTGTTTGGAGTTGGTGAACTCAGCTGCAAAGGCAGCCAAAGCTGCCTTCGTGTCCCCAGTTGGGTAGCAGTGCATGGGAAGTGTCAGATCACCTGTATTCCAGGGCCTGCATTTACCAGCACAAGCACACGGGTTGAGGAGGAGGTGTACATTTTCATTCCGGATCGCTGGCTTCTGCTCTGTTGGTGCAGATCTCTCCTCAAGCTGGATTAGCTCCTCCCCAGAGACTTTCTCCATGCATAGGAGAGCCTAGGGTAGGAGATAAGTGCCATTCTAGCTCCTGTGTCACGTCCCTACAACTATGTTCAGGCTGCAGCCAGGGCATGCTTATCTGAATAATCTTTGCCTACAATCTTGGTCCCTTGCAGCTATAAAAGGTAGGTGCCAGTCACGGCAGGTCAGGGGCAGCACTGACTTGTTCTGGAAAGGCTGGTTGGTCCCAGATCTGCAGATGCAAGTGCAGTTCTCTCATTGAGGACACTTTGGCCTTACTTTGGCATCTGGGTGTTGATACAGAGGCACAAACTGTCCGCTTCTGAGAACAGCTATGATAGATTCATGCAGCTCCTGGGTAACAAGATGATGACAGCTGGGGAGTAAATTGCTGGTGTAAGGTAAAGTTTTTACCGAATCAGTGAGACTGACCTTCTTAGCCTGGAACCCATAAGCAAATTGGTGAGAATAAGATTTGAGATTCCTCAACCCTCAGCTCCATGCAGCTTTGCAAAGTGAAAAGAAGAGGTTTAGCTATGGCTTAGTGCTAAGAAGAGAGGAGCTCAATGTTAGGAAATGCCTTCAGTATCTTAACTGTCCACAGAGATGCAGTTGGCTACCAAAGCAAAACCAAACCAAAACAAAAAATACTGAGAAGAAAGAAATGTAAAGCATATACTGGGTGATCCTATCTCTTCCTGTGTTTCTGGAACACAGGAGATGAGCGTGGAAGGAGAACATAATGACATCATTGCAATCTGTGTAGTAAGATGCCCATCAACTTGAAATCTTATCTTTTTGCAGGCGGGACAAGCTCTGCCATGGCAAATTCCCCTATGTTTCCTCACAGCTGTCTCACCTATGTAAGCCACAGAGATTTCTCCAGCAATGCTGAGAAAAGATTTATGTCTACAGTGCAGGAGAAGGTCTCCTTCCCTGTTTAAGTCTGAATTCTACATCAACAGGCTACAACAGGGGAAGGGATTTTTGATGGGTTTTCCCAAGAGCTCTATTTCCATTTAAACATCATGCTTAGAAAAAGATCCCAGGCCTTCACAACAAAAGCTTGCATTTCACATTAAAAGCACATCCATGCAGCACTGTTTATCCAAAAAAGAAAACCAGTATAGCTATTTTTCTTGATTCCTTGAGTATAGTTTGGGACAAACACAGGAGAAAAGAGTGGAAAAAGTTGGAAACAGGGACTCTCCTTCCTCAAGAGGAGTAATGATTCTTAAGAGTCCTGCATCTTGCTCCTGTGTTTGTGATGTATTTACTCTCAAAATAATAGAAGCGTGGTATGGGAGAAGGAAATCACCAGTGCCCTAAAAGGAAAAGACCTTTTTGAAATGCATAATATGGGACTGTCAACTTATTGGAAGGCTGCTTCTAATAAATACCTGATTTGTTTATATATAAGATCCTTTCAGCAGCTACATAATTTTAAGCACAGGCTTGTATCCTTTGCTGAACGAGCAGCTGGATCTGTGGAGGATCCAGTTTTTGCATTGACCAGGCAGAAGACACCTACTGGATAAAGGAATGAAATATTTATTGATTATGTACATTATCTCTTTTGCCTCACATTGCCTTCATATTGAAGACAATATGGCAATTTTCTAGAGGAGAAGAAACACATTTTTGCTTTGTTCCAGGCAGTAAATTAGCTTTACAGGGCTCTCAGCTCTTGTTCGAGTGTGTAGTACCATTTGTGATGGCTTTATAAACTAAGCATAGCTCGAGAGAGTCGAGGATGAGTCAGCCTGAAAGAAAACATGTAATTAATATCTTACTGTAAATGATTTGGGAGTAAGATAATCCATGAAAATCGGAACTATTACCCGTCTGTGCATAATGAATGGTGGTTGGGGTGGGTAAATGAGGAGTTGAGAGAGAGAAAAACTGTGTTTAAGATGAAAGCTGCTTTCAGTGAAGGCAGGATCATAGCAAAAATGTAACAGGAGAAGTGAAATATAATTAGGAACGTGACATTAATACTGGATTTGCAGAATGTTGCCTAACAGGTGGGTGGAGTTTATTTGACTTTGTTTCAGCTGGAGTATTGAATCACACAGATGCAGTCTTTAAAATTATTTTAGACTGTGAGAAAAAAGGTAACAAGAATTTTCAAATACATGAGCTCCCACCATCAGCATGTGTCCTCACTCTTTCTCTTATAGCTGTAATAATCGCCTCCCAGTTAAGATGGTTCTTGCTCTTCCTCTGTCATTCCTTGTTTCTGCAGCTCTGCACTGGAAAGCAGAGGGGATATTGGGTTTCCTTTCATCACAATGACAAGTCCGGGAAACATCTGGTTTAAACAAAATGTACAAAAGGTTTGAAAAAGAATTAAGGGGTTTTTGGCATTTTTTGTTTATGCCTGTTAGACACCTATTTTTATTAAAATAAAATTTATGAGTATAATATGAAGAAAAGACATTTAAAAGATTGAATTGTAGGGTAATCAGAGAGGAAATCTATGAAAGGCAAAATGTCTACCAGAATGGACAACACGAGTGCCTTTCTGGATTCCAGGATGGAAGCATCAATATAGAAACATTTGTTTCTGTTTATGAACTTTTTTGCAATCCAGCTAAAATATCAGCACCACCTGTGATACAAGCATCAGATTTATTATCAGCTTCTCAGGAATTGCAAAACAGCCTAACTCCACCCGACTGTTAATAAATCAGGTGCTGAAAGCACTTCAAATGAGAACCTTGCTGAAGAGACAAGTAACTCATGAGGATCAAAGGCTCAACTCGGTTAAACTGTCCATTTGCCCTTTTGGCATAATCAAAATGTATTTTCAAAAAATGAAGGAAAGAGAAAAATAAACAGAAAAAATCATTTGACATGATGTTTTTATCAGACTAGGACAAATATTAAAGTGGGAGTGGGCATCAGTGATTCGTTCAATCTGATTCTGCAAAACTGAGTTTTATAACACCACAGAGTTAGTAAAGCTTATGGATTTGATCCAAAGCCCACTGAAATCAATTAAAAAAGAGTATTTCTTTTGATTTCAGTGTTTTGGATCTGTCTGTTGGGAGCTGCTTGCTTTGGACAGCAAGCATCCACTCTCCAGTGAAGCTGACTTGTCCCTTCACTGTGTTCCTCTGTACTCCACTGACATTACACACAGGCAGAAAACCAACTGAAAGCCAGGCTTCTGATGAAAGAAATTGCCTGAAAAATATTGCAATACCCAGCTTCCTGGATTAATTAATAAAATTAATTGCTCATCAACATAGATTACATGCTGGGCATTTAGCTGGTATGCTGTAGGGAAGGGGTGAGAGAAAAGTTCAGAAGTGGGTGGAAATGTAGAGAAAAGAGAGGAGGACACGGGTTAAGAAATATCATGAATATTGATTCATGATTGCAGGAATATTTTTTTAAACACTGTGTAGCTCTGATTTGCATGAACAGCATTTTCGTGGCTAATATGCTGAAGCTTAATGTCAGTGACATTAACGTTGGCAGCTTTACAGGAGCTATATTTTCACAAGCTCTAACTCTTCTTTTTGCCCCTGCAGTGGGCATAAGCTGTAGGGATTTTTTTAATTCAGTGTCAGCGAGTCTCCACTTACGTTTGAGTTTTGTCTCTCTTTCCTGTGTCCTCTTACTGGTGGTCTGCAGTAGAAGACAGGTGGTTGTCATAAACTGAGTGGTTGTTGTTTTTTTTTCTGGATAACTGTTCAAGTCATAAGGAGAATGAGGAAGAATTTTTGGATGATCATGTCACCATGTGGCAGTCTGAAAGGGGTCTGTATGTCAGGGTAAGTATGGGCTTCATGGGTGTCTGCATTACCCTTGGTAGATGATGCATTGACCTTGTGGGCAGCAGAAACAACCACAAGAGGAGCATTAAGGTGAACAGGCAGGGCTGAGGCACTTCTTCCATACTTGGTAGTGAAGCAGATGTGAGTCACAAACAGCAGTGTGGGTGGAAATGGTGTTTTGGAAGAATTTAATGCAGGCATCCACGCTTTCAGGCTTGCAGTTGTAATGCTGAGGGATAAAAGCTCTCTTTCTCTTGGACATTCAGATGCAGTGCCACTGATCTGAGCAGAGTTAGTCTGGGTTATAACTAGCGCAGGAGGGAAACGAGTCACGCTTCTGTGGTAGTGCTGTACACCTGAAGTGAGTACAGAAACGCATGACTCACTGGGTCAGTGTGTGACGCTCTGGATTTTACTGTTTGCACATGCAGCTGGTTTTGTGTATGAAACTGGAGAGCAACCTAGTTTGTACTGGGTTGAGGGCATCAGGAAATCTGGGGAGTGGAGTGGCTGAGAGCTGTGCAATTTCAGTTGGGCAAACATCAGACAAGAAAACAGCATATTTGCCGTCCCTCTTTGCTTTGCTTTTGTGGGATATCTGACGTTAGCAGAACATTGTCATTCAGGTTCACCCACAGTGGCAGGTCCATTCACTCCCAGCTCTGTGCTCTGAGAAGAGCCTTTTCAAGCTTTGGAGTGATGTCTCCAAACACAACATGGTTTCACCAGTTGTCTTTAGTAGGGATTCTCAGAAGTGCAGGTCCTGGTGTTTGCTGTGCAAACCAGGGGAACCTTCACCAGCCAGGCTGTGGTGTGCAAAACAAGAGCTGCTGCTGATTCAGCCTAGAGACTTGTTTTCAAAGAGCTCATGTGGGTTCTGTTTTATTACTGGCACTTGGAAAAACGTTTTTCAGTCCTATGCTTTAAAATTAACATTGAGCAACAAGCCTGTTTTGTTTAGGGTTTACTTGTCCATTCACTGTGTTGGCAGCAGAGTTGGTGCTGGCAGCAGAAAGGTCAATATTTCAGTCTTTGGCCTTCTTTGGAGCATTAAAAGTCCTTAAGTATAATAATTCTCAGTGTGGAAGCATCTCTTCTTAATTAATTTTAAAGGCGGCATATTGCAGCTTGGGCTCCTCTTCTGAAAGCCAGGCAGTACTTCCCACAAAGGATGTGAGTCTGTGCTAGCTCAGGGTGCACATCCTTCCCTGATGGAACATTGTGCACCTCACAGTGTGAGCTTCCAGCTCTGCAAAATGGCATCAACAACCTGATCTTTCATCAAGCTCAATTAATCAGCTGCTTTTTAAAATTATGAATGCCTAATGTGGGATAACCTAGTGGAAGCTTTTTGATCTGTGTAGATGCCAGGAAATTTTAGTCTTGTTCCACTATGTGTACTAGGGGAAATTAGGAGTTCTGGAGTCAGGGAATTGGGTTTTCTATGGCTGAGACTGGGCTGCACTATTCTTTTGATACAGAAATTTTAGGAACATTGATGGGTGAAGCAGACACATCTGCTGTGTGTCTGATTCATGGTATACAGCCAGCCTAATAATCACAAGTGCTTCTTTCTGTTTAAGACCCAGAAAAGGAACTGACATCTTTTATCAGAAAGACAGACAATCTGTATCCCGTGACAATTCCAGATTATGGATCCCAAGAGGCTTTCCTTACATTCCTATTTTATCACGGAAATCACAGCTAGTGCTGTTTATTTTCTATACCTCCACACAGTTTTCAAGGTGTTGCCAGCAGGACCTGTGCTGACACTGACATGTGTGGTTGTCACATTGCAAGATCTGATAGAAAACTCCAGATATAAAAATATCAGTGTTTTCTTGGATCTTCCTTTGCTTTCAGTGGTTTTGGAAATACTGGCACTAGTTAATTCACATGCTTCGTATGTTTTGTAGGCTTTTTTCCTACTTCTAAGAAAAGACTTGTTCCTAGTAGACTGGTTTGGAGTATCACACTCTTTTGTTGCTATTTTTACGTTAGGGAGCTACGTATATGTAATTTTCTAGCTATTACTACAGGGTAGGACAAGGATAAATGTCTGGGGAAAAAAAGAGAAAATCTTGGTTATTTGGGAAAATAAGCAGCTTTTGCCTGATGGTTTTTCATTACAGTATTCTCGTCCTGCTGCCTTGAATGAGCTCACTGTCCGGACCCACACCAGAACTTGGGAGGATGGACAGCAGAACTGCTAAGAAAATGCAAGGCTCCATCCACACAGCTGCTCACTGTCCTCTGTTTTGACAGGAAAGCTAAAATGTCACTCAGGTACCTTCCCTCTGGATTTCCCTTTCCCTAGGGATCAGTACTACATGAGAATGACCCATCCCCAGTGTACTGACATCCACAAACTCATGATTTGTCATAGTTGCAGTTCCTTGAAACTAAACTTTGGGTTTGTGAGAACAACAGGTTCTTCGTACTGATCCCCTGTGATTTGACTTGCTTTGCCAGGCAGACTGTCAACCTGCCCTAAAGTTATAATCATCTGTTTAAGGCTTGGGGCAGACTTTGGCTGAAAATATTTGTTCCTGAACTTGTTCCTTTTTTAAAAAACAAACAAACAAAAAAGTATTAATAGATAACATATATATTCACACATCTATTCATACACATATTCTTTTTCCCACTTCAAGAAGGCATCTTGAAAACCAGTTCAATCGTCCAATGGACAGTAAGTCACATGGCAGCCAAGTACACTGTATAATTCCTTTTTCTTGCAAAGAATATCATTAGTTTTCATTGCCACATACAGAAGACAGGGACTCTGTTTTTATGTTTCTGAAGCCCACACAGCGCAGTAGATCAATCCAGCATATCCATCTCAGAAAGAAGCTACATTCCTCTTACTTTTGATTGAACTTGAGATGACAAAAGATGCTTAAGCCTTGAGTCTTCACGTCATGACACCTCGTTTAGTTTACTCCTGCACAAAATGGTACGTTATGGGACCCAAGGGCTTTGCATCACGTGTCTACAAAGCAGGGTAGGAATCAACATAGAAATCTAAAGCTTGTTTTACTCCTTTCTTTTTTTCTACCCATGTATAAATTATCCAGATGTTTTTTGGCAATGGAACAGTAATGACAGTGGGATGGTAATTTCATCTTGAGTTTTACAAGCAAGAGGAGAGGCCAAGAAGGAAACCAGGTATGAAGGTTGCCAAATATATCTTCCATTTATCATTCCAGCTAACAGGGGCTAAATTATTTCTGAGTGGCAGTTTTAAAAGGGAGGGGAGAAAAGCAACATACACTAATATGTGCAAACATGTACCTCATGCTGGAGAGGTGTCTTTGAGGAGTGGCTGGTTTGGTAAGCCAAAGTATAGTCCTTTGTGCAGGAGAAGTACAGCATGTTACTCATGGTGGAATTCTGGTCATGCCGTTGGAGCTAAAGTACCTGGAAGCATACCCAGATGGCAACAGGCTCTGTACTAGTGGTAACACAAAAGATAGACCTTTTTTACAGGAGCTAGAAATGAAGGGAATATTTTTGTCCAGAGAGTACTCCCATTTGGGGCTCCGGCAATGTTTCAGTCCTGGATAGTGTGCACCATGCTTTTTTCTTGCAAAGAAAAGAGACTTATACAAATATAAGTTTTCATATCAAATACCCCTAGAATTCAGCAAGAAGAAAGGAGAGCTTCATCTTTGGCTTTGCCATTTTCATGCAATTTCAAAGAGGGGTAACTATTGCTTTAGACTGTGATGAAGAATGGGGCTGTCTGATCTAACCAGCTCAGGATGTGGCCCATCATATCCACTCTGTGAAGGTGTTTACAATGCTGTTCTGAAAAGAGTTGTAAGTAGACAAAGCATCCGGTGAATGGAAAACAATGTGCTTGAGTCATTTATGCTAGACTGTTTTATAATATGGTATTTCTCAGGTGCAGACTCACATTTACTTGTCTAACCATTGCCATGATTATTATATAGTAATTATAATTTACCCTTACAAATTAGTTGGGTAAGAGGAAGGATTAAACGACATGTAAAAAGCATACTGACCGGAACTAAATAGAAAATTCCAAGGAGGAGTCCTTAAAATAAAGCGATTTTACAATGTTTAATTGTATAATATAAACTGTAATTTCCCAAAAGACATTGTATTAGCCTTATGGTGGTTAGCCATTACATTTGGTCCATTTATAATCACTTTGAGCTACTTAAATACAAATTTAAAAAAGGATCAAACTTTTTTCCCACTAATAATGCCTAGTGCTTTCCCCATTGCTTATTCATCTTCAAAGCTCTTCACCAACATTAGCTAATTATTCTTTTTTTCTAATTAGTAGAAATTGACTATGGTCAAAAGGGCCATTCAACCAATTAGTGCAGTTCTACCTTCAAATCTCCAAGCTTCTGACCCAGAGCTTTCAAATGGTTGATGAAGATATCATAAAGCGGTTGTGCTGAGCCCATATTAAAGGCAGCCAACTGGAGAAAAAGAAAGAAAGAAAAAAAAAACCACCTCAGGGAAGTGTATCAAATCTTCTCATTCACAGCTTTCCCCAGAGGCAGCAGCATGGAGAATGAAGGGCCAGATCCAGGGCTCCTCGTGCCCTGCACACAGCTGCGTGAGGCATGGGGCAGGTGGGGTTACCCCGGCCTTATTTTGAAGGCTTAAAGGCATCTGGGGTTTGTGGTGGCCACCTGTTCGGAGGCTACGTCTGTTCTCGGTGTGCGCTGGATGTGGTAAGGGTCATTTTGGTGTTATACGAGTGGTGGCCCTGTGCATGTCCTGCTGGTGGCTGCCTGGGAAAGCAAGCCAACAGCTAGCTCTGCGTAAGCATTAGCTTTGTTCTGCTGTGTGTATTCTTTCAGTTTTTAATTGTATGGTGGCAAACAGAGGTAAGAGACAGCAAGATGGATTTAGGAAGTAATTTGTTTTTTTTAAAGTCATGTTTACATTCAAACTCTCTTCTCAGAAGAGCGTTTGTCCTGAGTCTTCTCCGAGTCTTGCGTGTAGCCCTGCCGCTTGCCAAGAGTCGCATTGCTCAATTTTTAAGAGTTCATATGCATCTGTAACTCAGTAGCTGTAAACTATAGGTAGCAGAACAATGTCTGGAAGTATGAACAAGTTCACTTTCCCTCTGTGTTCTGAATTTCTTTAGTCATTCTTCTAAAAAGGCAGCTCAGTGACAAATCCTCGCTGAGCAGCAGCTCAGTTTAGCTGTTTGAGAACAGCTGCGTATGTGAGACTTGTTTATGTTTCAGAAACTGTGAACGTTTTAACCCTGAACAACAGTGTGTGCTCCGGGAGATTAATATCTGCATTACATGGACTTGCTGAGAATAAATTAACTCTTGATGACACGATTACTGTCTTAGCAGTGTTTGCTGCATACAATTGCATGGTGTCTAAGATATTAATGTGTTTTTGTGAAGAATTTAGGAAACAATTTATTTATATGACTGTGCTTCATTCCATATCACACCAGGACATCAATTAGCTACTACTGCCTGTAAAAGAAATGTAAATCACGTGTCTTATTGGTTACGAGGATAATACTAGGCCAATAATTCACAAAGAATAATTCATTCCATGAATTGTGCCTCATTCTGTGCTCATCAATTGTTCACACACAGATACAACTTTCTCAAGTTTTCATTTTTCAAATTATTATAATGGATTCTTCTTGGTTACAGTTTACTCTTAGAGGCTTTGAATATTCAGGACTTAAAGTTTGGAGTGACTTTGTTTGGTCACACAGTACAATATATTTCTTTCTTGACTGAATCAGTGCAATTTTTAGAATCAGTTGGTGTTGTGAATACTTATGAGACCTAATGCAAATATCCTTTACAAATTTTTCTAAAATATGGTGTTTGGAAAAAAAACTTTTAAAAGAAAAATAATTGTTAAAAATTAACAAGAAATGTGTGGATTTTAGTTCCTATTTGTTTTAAATTTTCTGCAGAATCTTTGGCTTTAATAAAAAAAAAGATTTGAAAGGTTTGACACTTGCATTACTAGAAGGAGTTGTGTTTTTATTGGCATCAAGAGAATAAGGAGGAAACGGTGAATTTTCTAGCAAGTGATGCTTTCTGAACAACTTGGAAATGATTTAAGAATTTTCCTGAATACCCTGACTGCATATAACCAAAACAGGAAATACATTTGATAAAAAATTAAGTATGATTTTAATTTTCAAGATAGAGCCTAAAATAATCTTCCTGACTCAAATTTATCTTTTTTGCCTGTAGGTGCTGGCACAAATTAGAGACAATTTTAACCATGCCAATTTTTGAACCTACCCTCAGTACAGCACAGGCGTTGGAAGTGAGGTAGCTGGTTTTCCATGATACTGCATATGTGATGAATATTGGATGGAAAGGTTGAACCTAGTTTTTCTTCCTTTTGCTGAAAATAGATGAGATGGAAAATTTGCAAGTGTTTCATTTTTTTGGTGTTTGATTCACACAGATACCCAAACTCTTTCTTCTCTGAACAGGCTACTGAGAATCTGAAATCCATCCTCTTTTCTCATATTGCTAGGCATGCCTTTCCCATGCTAATACATTAAGAAACTTTTATTGCGCTGAAGAGCATATAAAGTTCACTGCTTTGCCACGACCTTTTCTCCTTTAAATTGTTTCATCATTGTGACCAATATGGACCAAAGAGAAGATGTAAAAATGTTAGGGGCGTTTATTTCTAGGAAGGTTAAGCAACTTTTGCTATGCCCTTTTTACATTCTTCCAGACCTTCTAACATGACAGCGATGGCCTCCTTAATTACATTTTGTTGTCAGAGGAAGCATGCTTTAAAAGAACAGTAACCCAACACTCCTATAGTTGAGGATTTCAATAATCTCAACCAGGTTCACAACATTTGGAAAACCCCAAACCTTCTGTCAACTGATTGAAGCAAATTTTACGCATGCAAGAAATACAGTCATCTGGCACAAGGTTCTGTGTTACGGGGCTCGGGCAAAAGGATCCGATTTCAGTTTGCCAGAGTTTCATGAGCAGTTGGATAGATTTCACAATGGCAATGGCTTATCAAACCAAAAGCTAAAGAGCAATACGCTCCTGCTGTGCTTGTTTTCAGTAATGTTCATTTCCATAATAAATGTAAATCAGGTCCTGAATATTACCAGTCTAGTACTGAAATCTTAATAACAGCTGGAGATTTAAAAAAATACAGATATTGGTGGAACTCAGGGTGGGTAACACTTTGTCTCCTTCCTGGCCTTGTTTTGTTGGACATTGAACCTGGTTGCTTTGTTTCTATCACAACTGCTGGTGGCTTTGTACAAAGCAAAGGAGAAAATTGCTCCTGCATGCCTCCCTTTTATATTTGTGTAAGTTCTGTCGTGGTTTTAGCAGATATTGTCGGGGGAAAAAATCATACTTACAGTGGACTGCTACGGTGATATAGGATATATGGACTTAAAGCCCACCAAAAGTGGGCAAAGGGTAATGCATTGAATTTAGCAGGAGAATATAGTGGGTAGGAAATCACGAACAGAGGCACACGCATTCACCTGAAATTGTAAAGGCTATCGTTTGTACGTATTCTAGGGTTCCTGTAGCATGCCTATTAGTTGGGTCGGTGAACCTGCTGGCCTTTCCTTGCTAGATGAATTGCCTTCACTCAGGACTGTCTGGGGAGCAGCAGAGGCTGTCATGGCATTTGGAGAAAAAAAAGGAAGGGGCCGTATCTGACTGCCTTCCTCTGGGAGGACACAGCCTCTGTGTCCCGGCTTCTGTTTCTGCAGAACAAATGTGTCTACAGTCTGTACCAAATTTAAGGAGCAAAGCTTCTAGGCTCCTATTCAGGACTTACGAACAATCAAAAATGAAATTGGTCTCAGAGAAGTCTTCATAGGTTGCACCGAACTGAACTCTGCATTTTGGGAAAGGCTTGGAGAGCCTGTAGAAGTATCTATGCAGTTCAGATCACCAAAGCTCATATTTTAGGCATCTACTGTCAACTTTCATTGGCATTATTCTAGGTGTTCCCTGGGGCCTAAAGCAGATAGTTTGTTGCATGGTGTGAGGATTAACTCTTTAGCATCTGAAAAGTGCCTTACGAATGAAGCAGGCTAGATGCTATACCCTGTGCAACTGTCCTCACAGCCTTCAGGTACTGCTAAGGAGCACCAAGTATGGACCTGTAGTGACTCCTGAAACAAACACTCTTAAGAAGTATATAGAAAATGTCCAAATATGAGTGGATTTATCCAAAAGGAAGGATGACAAGAGCCTTGTGTGACAAGAGCCTGCATTTATGCAGGAAAAACACTGGAAATGTTGGTACATTTGGCCATAGTAACATGCTGGGCAAAAGTGCCAGGTAGGGTGAGATGTTACTATTGTTCCCACAGGATCTCCATTGCTGGCCCTGGTGAGAAGGCAGAGAAGAAAGGAGAGGCTGTTGGTATCTCCTGTTCTGATAAGTTGACAGCTGTCTTCATAAAGATGAAATGAATTAAAAAAAGTAGGTGAGGGAAGAAACACAGAGGTATTGAGATAAAGAAAGAGACTGCTTTGCTGACATGAGTTGTGCTCCGTGCCTGGGAGAGTGAAGGAGAGGTTCTTGTGGTACAGCAATATGTGGGGACCCTCTGGGAGGAGGATGGCTCAGAGCAGTGCAGTGGAGCTGGCCATACTGCACATGAGAGCATTTCTGATGAGTTCAGCTTCAGGCTTGCCTTTGTGGCCAGCATGATGGTGCCCTGTGGAGCACTGCACAGCAGTAGGTTATCAGGGCAGCTTCATGACTCAGGAGCCAGGTCATTCAAGCTGGCTTTGAGGAACCACAAACTCTTGCTGTGTCACAGTAAGGGAGCCTTTAGCCAGGCCTGTTTTTCCTTTTGAGATGTGGACCCTAGATAGTCATCCAAGCATTTCCTCACCGCAAGCTGCCCCATCTGAGGATGTTTGCTTAGGGTCTGTGGTGCCAGGGCTGGCTCAGTAAATCTGGGCTAGGAGAAATAGCTGTGACTCCCTGCGCTCTACTTCAGTCTGGGTTACTCAGGCTGAGAATCTGGCCTTGCCTATCACTTCAACATGCTGTTTCTTCAGCATATACCTCTTACTACTGACTTCTCCATATTCCTTCCAATGCCATCTGTTTCTATCATGTGTTCCAAGTGCAAATTTTTACCAGGTAACACAGAGGAAGGCATCCCCTGTACAATTCTGAAACTCTTCTGTCCTGAGATATCTGAGGTTCCCTTCAGAGGATTCAAATACTGTGCACCTCACAAGCACGAATGACTATATTTTCCACTTGAAAAATCTGATCAGAGGAGGGATTTCATCAATGATCATGATACATTTGTGTAACTTTGGATTTGCAGATGCCCAGAGTTTAGCAGTGTGAAGTGTTTTTTGGAGGAATGTTATACTGCAAGAAGGTGGCTGCAAGTTCTCATTTTAGTCATTTCTGTATTAGGTACTGGGGGGAACAGAAGCTAAAATGGATGAGTAAGTATAATTTTGAGGCCTGACTGGTTGGGCAAGAGAGTCACATTCTTGGAGCAATAAATAGCTCCTTCCAGATCATGATGTGCTAGCAATGTTGGGGAAGCAATAACATGGGGCTGGCCCAAGTTAATGATATATATTAAAGGAGATTATGCAGATATCAAGGACATGTTTAGTAAAGCATCTATTGTCTGCATCTGTCACCACAACATTCTGGCAAGTGTTGGGAAATATGGAGAGTGTGAAGTAGCAGGAGAAAAACTCAATCTGCATTTGTTGACTGCTTGTTGACAGCAACTGAGTAAGACATTTGCAGAATGCTTTGAAAGTTTTTAATTAATTTTTAAAATTGTTTATGCACAGCCTATAAAACTGATTCTGATCATGCTTCTGGCTGCCAGAGTGGGGAAGTGTGTTACAGGGAAGGAGTGTGTTTGTGTGCGTGTGCACGTGAAGAGAAAGCTTCCAAGATGCTTAGTACAAAAGCCTAATCCTGAAATAATTTAGGTTACTGCTACAGAACAATCTTTGCAAAGGAAAGAGAGATAGACTTTTGGTGATGGCAGGAGAAGAGCAGATGTCTCAGCTTGAGACACCTATGGTGCCATAAACTAGGCTGGAAATACACATCCTGATGAACATGTTGCACCCACTGTGAGTTGTTACCCACAGCTAAGCTGGATCCCTGCCGAAGCGCTGTGGCAGATGGGGTGTTTCCCGCCATGCACAGGCTTGGGAGAGTGTCTTCAGTTCAGGTCTGATCCAAACTTTGCTAAAGTTTGTGGAAAGAGGCCAATCAGCCATGAATCAAGGGCTTTAATGACTATTTATTTGTCTAACGTTTTGTATTGTAATTAAGCTGCCATTTTTTAAAACAAAATCTCCTCCCACCCCCGAATTGCCATCAATCCTTCCAACAGAAGTGCGCTACAATTTAACGTAAACTGGGACAAGGAGAGGGTGTGGAACCGTGCCAACGCAAATGCTCATTTTTACAAGCATAGTCCTGCAAGGATGGAGCGCTTTTGTAAATGCTGTGTTCTTCGTTGCTGCTTAGGTTAAATTTTGAGCAGTTTCAGTTGTCCTGTCGCTTGTCGCTCGCTTGTAAATCAAATAGACTGTTTTGCTGTTGGCTCGTTGAGTGCTGGAACAAGCACAAACAAGAGCTTCTCTACTGCTTTTCAAACTGTATTTCAGTCCTGAAAAGGTGGCAGTTGTGTCATGATTTACAGCTCCTATTTGGTGTTTTTAATTGGGAATTTACACGACAATTTGTGGCTACACGATTATGTTAAGATTATCTTATAAAAGATCTAGGACAGTTGTTTGTGAAACCCTGGGGGCACATACCAACCTCCTTAGTTATCTAACCAACTGTTGTGCTCCTTGGTTAAAGAGTGGGGCCTTCAGAAGTGGTTTGATCTTCCTCTGGAAGGTTAAAGGTCGAATGACTCATAAATGAAGAAAGAGTGATTTAATCCAAGGAACCTGTGCTGTTATTGTAAAACAATATTCACTGGTGATGGTACACTGCTGTATAAATGACAAATTGCGCAGTGATGGAAGTTGTTATTACATCACTGGAAACCTCACCTGCACTACATTTATGACTCCATAAACATAGGTTTATTTAACAGCTGTGGGAACACCTATGGCCATTTTGTGTTAAAGGTCAGGAGTCCTAAATTTCAGTTTGCATGTTAGTTTTCATGGGTGAGGTTCATAAAATGTGATGACTAGCATTAAGTGATCAGAACATAACCAAAATATAATGTTGGGGTAAACTTGTGCTAATACAACCACTTGTACTGCGTCATGTTTCCTTGAAGCGCCTGGGGAGATTGTTTGTTTGCTGATTGTTGCTCTGAAAACAGATTTATATCACTTGGTCACAATTCTGTCTCCCTTTCAATGAGAGTCTGCAACCATATCTGCCACCAAAGTTAGACTCCAACAGGGGTTTGCCTTCTAGGATATTTTTAAAGGGGGGCAGTCAAGTCCAGCCTATTTCAGAACATGAATTACAGGTAGCTGTACATACAGCAGCTGCTCCTCAGTTCCTTTGCCAAACTAGATGATTAAAAATATTAATATTTATTCTTGAAGTTGCCATGTTAAACAACGGGCCAACTGGCTGACTGAACAGTGAGCTATGTATTGCCAAGTGCACAAAATAAAGAAAAATCAAAGAGAAAAATAGCGTGTGTGAACGTAAATACTTTTCAAATGGGAGTGTGGGTTTATGTAGATGGTGTCGCCTTGCAGTAGGTCCTCCACAGGAGCACGTGGCCACTCTGTAAAGGATAAGAAATAACTGATGAGTGAATAATTCTTTTTCATACTTTTGAAGCATTTGAAAAGCTAAACTGAATCTCTGTTTGAAGATGAAATTGCATATACACTGTGGGAGGACAGGAATCTCTCTCTGGTTTGTGCAACATTGTTCTCAGCTCCTTTTCTGTGGCCTTGTCTAACTCATGCCACACATGAATATCCGAGTGCTCCTTTACATTCCCCACCCATGTTATTGCTTCAGGTGTTGTACTGTTGCTCAGTGAATGGTAGCAGATTTTTAACAAATTTGCAACAGCAATCTGGACTACTGAAAGGATTATGACTAAACCAATAAATTACTATTGTCTGCTTTCATCACACGACAGATTCCCATAACCCAGTCCAGTGTGGCTGAAGGTTTTATGCTGATAAAGATTACTAGGTTTACTTACATTTTAGAAACGTTATTGTTCCATTAGATTCATAAACAATTGTTAGTCAAAGATCAAACAGAGATAATTACTGTTTTTTTGCACTTTTGGAACACAGATGAGGTGATTAGAAAAATCCAAAAAGATATGAAGCAATAACGAAGCTTCTCTTAAGCAATATCAGACATATCTTTCTTGTCTGACAGCATTTTGTATCTCCATCAATAATCTCGCCAATGGTCATAATTAACTATGCTAATAATGCTTCTTTTGGTCTTTTTATTACTATTATTGCTGTGAACCTACTTACGAGCAATCCACTGTAATTAGTAATTAATCTGATGATTGTGTTGCCCCGTGCAAACGTGAGATGGAGCATGTTGATTTAACCACACCAGCCTCTGTCTCCGCTCCGCATGTTGGTGCTGCCATGTGCACTGAACTGGCGCGGAGCCGCCTGCAGCCCTCGCTGCCCATGCGGCCGCCTGGGCTGTGGGGGCTGCTGGCTCGGAGCTGCCTTCATGGGGACGGGGACTGGAGACAGAGCTGCCCATGTGTCACCGTGTCAATCCTGCCTGGCTGCTGTCACCCCCTTTGCTTTGAGGTGCCAATGCCATCCTGTTGTATGCACAGTAAAGAGGAAAATGCAAGACTGGCTGACTTGGACAGCAAGCACTCCTTGAAACACATCGTTGAGTATTTAATATGGAAGTATTTCTACTCCAGTTTGGTGTTTCACATGAAAGCCATTTCTTTCTCACTTTCTAAAGGTTGCCTTTGATTCTCTTTTCTTTAAATCCCCAAATTATCCTCATCTATTCACCCTTGTTTACTCTGGCAATCTTGTAATGCTAGCATTTGCCAACATCCCACATCCCTCTTTTTTTTTTTTCTTAGCTTAGAATAGGAAACAAATATGATAGTATTTATTGGCAAGTGGTGACATTCTTGTGGCAATCATTGTGCTGAGCACTAACAGAGAGGGAGAGGTGAAGATAATTGAGAATTCCCACTTGAAAGCAATCCCTTTTTATTTAAATTATTGCTGGTGGCCCTTTAGTATTAGAACTGCCACCACTATTTTTTTTTTGCAGGGGATACATAGCAATGGAAATGAAAATGTAAAATATCTTTTAAAGAGATATTACAAGCCATGACTTAAGCACCTGAGCCTTAGAAATCCAGTCATACCTTTGCTTCATCTTCTTATTGTCGTTCCCTGTTGTAACAAAGCAACATTAGGTACTGATCTCTCAGTCTTAACACGGATTGTAACTATTCTCCTGGTTTTATAGCACAGTTGAAGGTTTCTGAAATTCACTACTAGAAAAATGATGTGCTTGTGTGTCCCCTGGCATAGTTTTTATCCTTCTCTAAACAGGAGTTAGAACAGGGCATTCAGCAAGCAGATATGGAAGCTGTCAAGAGCCCGGTAGACTGTGAGGTGGCTCTAAGCCATTGTAATGCAGGAAAGTGACATTAACCCAGTGAGTGGAAAAAGTAGCTTTTAATGTTTTGTAATCACATGAAAGTGTAAAAGCTGAAGGCACAAATCAGGTTTAGGAGAGATAGTGCTATTCAGAGCTAAAATTTGTACAAAAAGGCAAAAATATTTTTCCATCCGGCACTTACAACATGGAGCCTAAACCTGCCTAATCCCTGCTCCACATAATCACCAAAAAATACCTGCAAAGAGTCTATCTATCTGTATAAAGCTGGAGATATTTGACACTTTGTAAGTGTCCCTGAGTTATCTGTCTTAGCAACATACACCTCTGCTGAGCTGTGCAAATACAGCAAAAGGTAGGGTTCTGGTGAAACCAGTATTTACACACTATCTCAGTGTTGGAAGTAATTAATCTTCAACTGTATGAGGCTCTTTGTGATGTAAAGCAAGTGCTGACACTTTTGTGTAAACATGAAGATTAGCATATTTACAAACTGGTGGATGTTACTTTGATCAGTGGCTGCTTGCACTGGAAAGGCATGCTGGCATGCGGGTTTGCTCTTCATGTGACAAAGACGTCTAATCCTTTTACACTATTCTCAGATCCAAATTTAGAATTCTGACTTGTGTTTTCTACATCCACTTGAGCTCACTGTTTGGTTTATTTAGCAGTGTTCATCCGCTCACTCTTTATACTCACTAGTGACTCATTCCAGTTTGTTTTCTTTGCAAAGCGAGCAGTAAAATTCCAAAGTAGTAAATGACCTTGGTGAAAAAACCCTTAAACTCCTTTCGATTTAATTACTAAAGCAAATTGGAACCACTTGCAGTCAGGCTTTTTGATGGCCCATATAAAGATCTTCACTGTTTTCCTTCTTGCTTTTAAGTAAGTTAGTGTGAAAATTAGCCAACTGAGCTCCAGCCTACTTGTAATGCTATTGCATCAAGAGTTTTATTTCTGTGTACGTTTAAACTCATCTGGATGACTTTGAAAAAGGCATCCTAGATGCTTGTTTTTGTTCATTGTAGTTTAATGGTAAAGTGTAAACAATACATAATTCATTTTAGTGCAAATTATAGCTTTACATACTCTAAACTGGTTAGTGACGGGATCTTGTGGTAACAAGATAATGACCTGAGCAGGTTAGAACAGGCTGGGTCTTATCTTTTAAGAAGGATGAAATAATGTTATGATATTGTCAGCATATTGTCTAACATGTTAGGATGCAGCAGCTCATTACTTATGCGCAACCCATGTGCCTGAGTAAAAGATTGCAAGATTGGCCCTTCTAGGTGTACATGTGTTGGCAAGACCGAACATGCCAGGCAACCGCAGAACAACAGGAGAGATGTGTAGTTGAGGTGGGCCCACACACGCCTGTGGAGGAAAGCTGAAACTGAATCTGTTTGGCAGGTGAGGTACCACTGCTCTTCTCAATGTTGGTGCCTTCATTTGAATGCTGAAAGCAAATCTGCTCAGCCTACCCACGGCTGTCGGAGGCGGGAGACACAAGTCTGCTTGGTCTTGGAAGCTTTCCTGCTTTCCTCTGGCAACCTGGAGCTTTGCCTCCATCCTCAGGCACACCTGCTGTCTTGTCAAAGATGAGGAAACTCCTCACCAACCTACTGTCTTCTAGAAGGTGTGAGGTTAAGCCCAGACTCTTTAGGCACTTGACCTGGCTCCTATCCCACACACCTAAAACCTCTGATCTGATTTTAGGGCTCTGACTCAGTTTCCATTTGGCAACAGCTCCCAGTGATAAATGCACAATTTGGAGATGCAGCTGCCACCCAGCTGTTTGCCTTCATGGCACAACTGGAAAGACTACTCCAGCATTTTACCAGTGGTTTTAGCTAATATGTTGGTCTGTAAAGTTGAGATGCTGAGAGCATCCCATTCCACCCTGCGGTCCAGAGGTGTAATTGCTGCTGGAGAAGTGCAACAAGCACCTGAGGGTGGCAACTTCAATGAGTTTGACTCCACCCCTCACTGGGTATTGCCTGCCTTGCCCAGAGCTGTAGGCTCTCCATGCAAAATGAAAAGAAAAACTAGCATCAGCCATCTCTCTAGCATCTTTCAAATGGATCAGAGTGATATGTAATTTCATATACTAAAGAACCCCACCAGCTCTCCAGCCAAGGAGGACATCTATGCTCAGAAGGTTAGTCTGAGGCTCTTTGGTGGGATATTAGACATTTTACTCTGTTAAGAAACAGCTGTGAATAACACATAACAAAGGCACATAATGATACCTTGTGTCCTACGTTCATTTTTCCAGGGTCAGTGACCCAGGTGCACCAAGGAGCACAAGGTAAGTATTTTCCCCTTGAAATATTACAGTCTGTAGTCTGCAGTCACACACATTTCGAGAAAGTTCAGTTGCATGGGAGCTTCCCCTTTTGTATCTAACATATGAACAATAAAGACAGGATCTACCTTTTGATTTCTTGTTAAGCAAAGTAAGCAGGCGAAGTGCTCAGGAAAGAAACTGATATACTTTTCTTGTGTTACTTGCAGTGTGTCACATGTATGTTAGATCTATTACTGATTAAAACTCTTGTTAAACTGAGGATCAAAAAGAAAGATCAGCATCTTATTTAGCTCTTTTCATGACTGGATTAGCCTAAATAGAACAACTTGTCTATATGGGAACAGCACAGACACTTAATTTTGAAAATATTTTCCTATCTAGGCAGAGAAACTATGAATAGAGTATCTAAGTAAGGAGGAGGAAAATGTTTTATTTGATTGCGATGATGATAAATGAAAAATTATTGTGTGAAATCTTGACCCCACCAAAGTCAAGAGGAGTTTTTTCCATGGTTTTCAGTGAGATCTACTGTATTTCCTATTGATATATAAGGGAAAAAAAACCCAAACCAACTTCTGCAGGTTATATTGTTACTTATTTAAAATGGAATAGCTGGTTGCGCATTTATTAACTAAAATAGTGTATTAACTGAAACCATCCTAAGTATATATTAATCTCTGTGTTTTACTAAAAGCTTTCAATACGTCTGGGTTGATTTTAACTTAATAAACAGATTAGAAGACACGTAATTAATATGCTAAACAAAATGGGATTTGGGTAGTTTTACTTTCAATGCCAGTATCTCTGTCTTTGTTTTTTCCACGTTGCGAGTGTTTAGCACTTCTGCAACTTAAATGTGCAAGCCGAGGGCAAACACTTTGCAGCCAATACTGGAATATAAGCCTGGATCCTTCAGGCTTTCAGTCTGATTCCTTCTGTTTCTCCTGTGTGTTGCTAAATTAGGGCAATGGAAAAGCCCGTCCCTAAGTTGCCGAGCCTGGCCTGTCTTGCAGGCCAGGCCCAAACATATATTAACACGATCACAAGTAAGCTAGGCAGGATTGGACACTGGGGATTATAGCCTGACTAGGTGCTGAGAGTGTGGAGGAAATTTCTACAAAGGCTGCAAAAAGGGAAGAGAGTCTCAGGACTATAGAGAAGCTGGGAAGCTGCAGTAGTCCTGGATCACAGGATCTGGGGCTGGCAACCTGGCTATTCAGCTCTGTAAGACTCAGATCCCAACCATGAACATCATATGAACTTTAATGCTTTTAATGTTGTCCATGGCTGTGCTGTAGTAGGCAGGACTGACCCTTTTATGCTCTCACAGGTCTTTTTTTCTGACAGTTTTATGGGCATAAATAGATAAAAATCTTCATTTTAGGAAAAGCATGTATTTAGGAATTTTAGGACAATAATTTCATGTTGCCCTAGAGCATTTTCTGCAAATGTTAGTGTGCACATACTATTTCTGGTGATTAAAGCAGAGTATTTTGACTTTAAAGTGGCATCTTCTGAAAAAAATCTGTCTCCAAATGATTTATGCATGCCATTAGGATTTAGTGCTGGTAGTTGTCCTGGGAAGCCTGATCTGGTCTTTCAAGAGTTGCCTTAGCTTTATCAGTCCATTTACATGTGGTCATATTTCAACCTCCAGGAGCTTTAAAATGTTTAGTACACAGAACACAAATTTAGGCCTGTGTTTGTTTTTATTGGTGGAACCTCTTTCCTTTCTTCAACATTCTCAAATGTTCTTGGTTTAAGCAGAGTTATCTAAGGTAATCCACTCTTGCCCTTACCAGGGATATTCCACTTTGTTCATAAGCACATAACATAACTCTAGTCCCCAGTGATTTCATTGTGAAATTAAAACCCAGACACTCATCCAGATGTCTTAGAAGATAAGGGCAGGCCTAATCCGTATGTCACAGAGGACTTGAGGAGCAGGAATTCACCTATACATCATCGCGTTGTTATTAGCCTGGACCATGGCAAGCCCAACACAAACATTTTCCACAGGGCTTGCATTCAGGCTTGGCAGTGTTAAGAAAATACCCTCCAGCGATGTGTTATTTTAGGCTGAAACAAAAGTAGACATGAATGGCGAGAGGAACAGAGAAGTATTGTTTTTATTTTCAACGTGAACCCATAACTTGTGTTAAATGAAAATCTAACCAACTAAGATGTAAATACCATTGTGTTCAAATGAGCTATCAAATATCAGCACATTTATTTTGTGATGGAGTACTGATGCTTGTCTTAGGCACTGTGGGAAGGGCAATTTAGATAGTAGAAGCCAAAAGCTTTATCTGATTAAAACTGATATGATGATTGATTTTGACAGAGAGAATCGCTGCCATTGCAAAAAAAGAAGGCAACAAAAACATTGTGCATTTGTCATTATTATGAACAGTGGCATTGAAATTAGAAACTAAACATGGGCTTGTGAAAGAGGCAAATTTTGCCTCTATTTTTCATAGTTCTGCCACAAGAGTCAGCCCCAAATCTCCCATATTTGTTTTACAAAATCCATGGAAAACCCTTAGGGCAGGGACTAGAACGCACCTCTCCGGGAGGTGACCTAGCCTGCACAGCTGCCCATTTCTGTCTGTTCCTGCCTTTGCTTTCTGCTTCTCCGTCTTGCCCTGGGAGCACTTCCAAAAGTGAGTAGAGAGATGTAACAGGATAACCATAAGGCCGAGTTTGTGACTAAAGCATTAAACTGGGAGTTAGGACTGGTTTGGATTCAGCTCCTGCCTGTGCCACGGATGTTCTGCATGGCCATGGCATGCTCTGGTTTTGATGAAATTCATCCCTGTGCCGAGAGCCAGCTAGAGGCTTGGATGCCATCTGATGCTGGGAGACAAACAAGGTTTACTCACTAGTTGAACATTATACAAGTATATTTAGAAAACTCTAACGGCATGTAAGATTTGTGGTGTCCTTCAGCAGAGGGCTGACCCTCTTGTTTATAGTCAGTGCCTCAGTGCTCCCTCCTGCCAAACAGGGAAACTGCAAGGTGAGTCACATTAACATTTGTGAAATACTACTGTAATGTAAGGGGTGCACAAGTGTATGTCTATTAGAAGGAAAGCATACAGATTTCAGATGCGCTGCCCAGAGCTTATGCACTCACTCAATAGTCTGTCTCACAAGCACGAAAAGGTGCCCTGGAAAAATCTTCAGAAACAAAGAATTAGATTTATTAACAAATTCTGAAGGTTGGTTTTTGTCCTTTTTTGTTGGTTGTTCTCTGGTTTGTTCATTTATTGTTTTTGATATGAATATCAACTATAAATTCATGCAAAGATATTTGTGAAAATCAAGACTAGAAGAAAGAGATACAGAAAAATGGCAGGACAGAGAAACACTTTTTAAAATGGAATGTGGGTTTGATTTTTTTGTTTGGGGAAGTGATACAGGTTACCCTAACAGAAAGCAGAGACACATTTCAGCTGGGATCTCTGTGCACAATGCAATGGCAAAGCAGTTCAAGACCAGTTCATCTGTGTGAAAATATGACCCTGCATGGGTTTGGAGGTCAATGAAACCACTGTTGATCTGCTCAGGGCATGCTGGTCACTGCTTTGGGGTCACTTTGATTTATGTGCCTGGATTTTCCGCTTCCAGAAGAATAAAATATGGGTGACTGTCTCTTAGTTGACTCTCATTTGTTGTTGTTGTAGGCAGACATTTTTCTCAGAAATATGCATTATATGAAAAAGTCTGATAAATTTAATGTAAGGATATAAAGTGACAGTTTTATGGAAAATTAATGTATTATCAGTCATAATTAGAAAAAAACCCTGAAAACCATGGCTTTTTTCTGGTTTCTTTCAAACAATATATGAGCTTGCCATCTCTCTCTGGTACTTAAATGTCTCCTTATTGTGGTTTGAGTGTTTCACACTTTTTATGGATTCACTTTTAAGATGCTTATGTGAAGGATGGAATTAATGGTAACACCATTTAACAAATGGGATAGTTGAGGCAGAGGCAGACTCAGCAATAAGCTAAAAGAAATCTGTAGCAAACCAGAAAGTTTATTATTATTATTTACTGCTCTAACTCCTCCTATCCAACCTCAAAACTAAAATGAATGGGAGTTTTAAATTTGCTTTCTTAGTGCAAAAATTACAACTGCTTCTCTGCTGAAACATCTTGGGAGCATTGCCATAGGTGGTCACAACTCCACAGAGAATATGGGGCATGATCTTGAGTACCTCTTGAAGTTCGGCAGGGACTTCCAGGCCTTCACAGTGACTCTGTGGACACCAGCTCTGGCTTCCTGAGCATTTCACTGGCAGAAATTGGTACCAAATACCTTCTACCTGCTGTGCAGCTCAGCATGGCGAGAGAGGTGGAGATCCAGAGCTCTGCTGGAGGCATCAGGAGGCACAGGACACCCTGCCTCTGACACGAGGGAGATGGGACAAAATGTTGTCTCAACTGACACCAAAAAATTTATTCCCTTGATCGCTTCACATCACGAATTCCAGTGGAATTAACACAGAGGGCATCTGAGTCAATATATCTGGATGTTTTTCCTGGTTTTCTGCTGTACTGCAAACCTCAACTCTTCTGGCTCCTGTCTCACTTGTCATTCCATTGGTGAAGACAGTCTTTCCCTATAATAATTGCTATTCTAAGTACTTCTATCAATCAAGACTCTTTAATTTGACCTATAGGACTCTCTAACTTCTTCAAAGTCTCAAAAAAACCTATTAATGAAGGTCACTGCCACCTGCTTTGCATGTGACTGCTGAGAGCCAGCAGTTTGGAGCAGACACCTATGAGGACATGTAGTTTGGAGATCAAGAACTAACCCTTGCCCAGTGTATTGGAAAGTATATTTTTATTAACGCTGACAAAATTTTGCATTGTTCTTTCTCTACCCTCTAATTAAGTACATTTAAAATATACCTGTGCCTTGACTTGTTTTATCTCATAAGTGTTAGTTCAACTAGTTTTGTGGCTACAAGGGAAAATATGCGATATCTATGGAGGATGGGAAGAACAGGGGTAAACAGTGCAGAAGTGTAATGTATTTCTTTGTTATTAAAACTTGACTTCAGACAAGCTGTTTAGTCAGGGTTGTATCTGTAGAAGTGTTCAGGAGCCATAAATGAGTCATTGAGAAAATATGAGAAGTCATTTTGTTCAGATATATACACACCAATTTCATTGACAGTTCTGTTATTCAACCTAAATATCAGTTTAGAAACAGAATTTGAGCATCAGTGAACAAACAACACATCTATGACTGTGCTGTAACTTCACCATTGTACTTCCAGTACCATTTGTTAGGGAGTTTTACAAAACCCCAAAACACTGGCTTTCGTACAGTCTACTAAAAAATACATGGGGCTGGAGAGGCCACAATTATGGAATGTTCAACATGCTTCTCAGTACTTGTTCCTTAGAATAACTGCTTCACAAGCCTTCTCCTTCAAGACATCCTTAAGGCTGTTTAATACCCTCTTAGTTGTCATTTCTGTCAGCACTCAGCACTGTGAAGAGTTGCTGAACTAAACCATATTAGCAGGTCTTTACAATTATTTGTAAATGTTGGGATACTCAGAAGATTATTGCACTGGTACATTGCCTTTGGTGCCTGAGGGGAGCACGAATTATATCTTATCTGCAGGAGTAGCACTGAGGAGCCAGACTGTCTTATGAGATGCTGTGGTGCTCAACCCACTTCCAATCCCATCACTGGGATTGTCAGGGTACAATTTATATCAGTGAGCAGAATGGACATATCCTCTAACATTAGAGTTTCGCATGAATCTAATGCATGGGAAATGGATTTTTTTTCCTAAGTGGATAAAAATATCTTCTCATCTGAAACCTTAAACTGATGACATTTCAGAATTCCATTTGGAGAGATGGAAAAACAGATGATCTGTGTTTTTCAAAACTCTTTCTGATAGCTGGTGCTTCTTGCCTATACAGTTTGTTGAAGTATTACTGACACAAAGCATTTCAAACTTTTGACTATATATATCTGACTCCAGTAAGGTTTGCCTATAATTGTCTGTATTCAGCTAAGGAAAACTACTGTTTTCTGAAACTTATTAGTCCAGGGTTGTCAGGACTGGAACCTGGAAGTTAGGTTCTTAAAATTTCAAAGAAGTGGTCCAGTTTTCAAAAGCACTGAGCAACCTCTGAGTGCCATGGAAATCGTCTAGGGTTTAAAGCTCTGGGAAAAGGTCAGGCTGGTCGGTTTGTAACCTAAATTTAAGATCCTATGTACTAAAAATGCCAAGGAAGAAATATCCCATATCATAAGCCAGTTCTTTAAAAAGAGACATAGTTTTGACAACTGCTTAATTGAAAGCAAAGCTTATTTTCAATACGATAGGAACATATTTGTATTTGTGGTTATGTTGTCTGTGTAATTTCCAACTTAAAAGAATGTCAATTATTGCATAACTCTACTGGCCAGGGAGCCATTTACACTGGCTTCTAAAGCAGAAAATAAAATCTGTGTTGTTATTCTTTATAGCTATATATCTATTTATCTATTGTCTATCTGCTGCTGGGAGCTGCTGAGAGACGTACTGGCGTACCTTAAGGATCTGGTGATGGGAAAGACTGACTGTCGTGGAACACTCTCTGCTCTTGTGTGCCAGGGCATTGCAGCAGGAGGCTGCGGGGAGCTTCCGTCTGACCGTAATGTGAAAAAATCTCAATGCTGTGCTCGTTGCATGCAATGGAGGCTTAAAATTAAGGGCATTATCTCACCAAAGAGCCTCACTGATAGAGGCTCTACTCGAGACTGCAGCTCCTAATTCATTCCAGGCTGAGCATGAAAGCTTCCTACCTGTAACAGGAGTGAAACCCTGCCTCGCTTCTGCTTGGGGTTTTGCCATGGCGTTCGGTGATGGCGGATTTCATCGCTGGATGGTGTATCCTGACATGGGCGTGGAAGAGTGTGAGCTAAGCTGGAGCACTGAAACCATGGGAAGGGGAACAACCTGGAGGATATCATGTGTGGTAGAGGGAGGGGGCACCTGGGAAGGAGTGGAGACAGACAGAATCACTTCTCCATGCAAATGCTCCCTAAAAAGGGGTCCCTTGAGTGGCGAAAGGGTTTTAATATGTGAGCTTCGATTTTGTCTCTATTTGCTTATGTTTGGGTTTGTTTATTTATGCTTTATCATGTGCAACATGGTAGAGAACGATGGGGTCCTCTGTTAATTGCTGTTATAATACAGAATCAGAGTATGATTCGGATTGGAAGGGACCTTTGGAGATCCCAGGTCTTTTGGAGCAGAAAGGGATATCAGAACAGCTTGCTCAGGGCTTGATCCAGCGGGGCCATGGAAACCTCCATGGATGGGGACTTTGCAGCCCCTCAGAGGACCCTGTGCCCTGCCTGAATGGCCCCAGGGGAAAAGTCTCTTCTAGTGGCAGCCCTGGGAATAAGAGGCAAGTCCTGACCGGGCATGCTGGCACCGCTGTTCTCAGCTGGTGCTAGTGCTCTCGGGTCCTTTTGCCTGTTTCCGCCTGAGAGTCATCCCTGTTCAGCTGAGGCAGTTACTGCCACAAGGCACATACTCACTGTATGACCATAACCCTCAGAAAGAGTGTATGCCTTTTATCTTTCTCTTCTTTTTCATTAAATTGTTAAAAAAGTCATTAAGATACCAGAATAAAATTTATGTTGGGGGGAGGTCCACAGGCACTAAGGTGCATTTTCAAAATCACACAAGCAAGAGTTAATTTTCCATTTTCATGTCTTATGCTCTGATTTCCCACTTCTGTGCTACATTAGAATGGCTGCACTCAGAGATCCCTGAACATTTTTTTTTGACAAGAAACGGAATAACACTGGCATCTCGACTGACATTTCCTCTCTCAATAAAAAAACAGGTCTGATGTTTTAAGGGGTTCGAGTGAACTACTACAGGCCATTAATAGCTGCTGTGATTCTGTAACTGGGGAAAATTTCACTCATTGCAGCACTATGACCCCTGTGAAATCAATGATGCTGCATCAGTGTAGAAAAAAGTTTGTCCCAGTGATTTTAAAATGTCCAACGCTTGTCTGTGAAGGCTGGTGGCTGACCTGGATAGCTTTCTGAAGCAAGTTTGTGTTGCTTCCTGGCTCTCTTCAGAAAAGGAACTGTAATAAACAGTGCTAGTTCCTGAAACTTGTTCAAAGGAGATATATAGACCAATGTGCATTAAAGAAAACATAGCATTTTTGTTTTTAAATGTAATGCAGAGAGACCAAGGCTGCTAATCCTAATGTTCTGGCTGCTCTGCAGATTTTCTTGCACAAGTTAAAGGTGTGTTTCTTTTCTCTTTGTGGTGCTGGTTGCGTTGGTAAGGAAACCAACACATAATTCACCCCAGGTAAAGTAATAAACGGGGCATGTTTATTCAGAAATGCCCTCCTTCCAAGCAGAATGTACTTGCCTGGCCTATATTTACCCATAAGAAACTTGCCCAGATTTTCTGAACCAGAAGGAGAAGCGTTGCCCCGAGGCCAGGACTGAAAAGCACCAGCCGTCCCTGACTGCATGCTGGGAGGGTGGTTTGCAGGGCTGGCCCAGGGCTGGCACTTGGTCCAGTTGGGGTCATTTCTTGTCAGGTCTACAGGGCACTTGCAGCCACAGTGGCATGGCTTTCTCGTCCTGTTTAGTTTTGCCTTGCAGAATTGTCGAGTTTGCCTGTTCAAACTCCCTGTGTTTGATGTTATCTACAAACTCCCCAGCTCCTGGAGTCACACGAGAAACTGAGCTATTGCGAAAAGTTTTTAGGCTTTGTAGGGATAGAAGAAAGCTTCTAAGCATGAATTTCAAATGCAAACTTCGCAAACAAATAAAATGACCCTTTAATTTCATTGAGCTTTAACATCTCCTGGTTTTCTAGGGCACCATTTCTGACTTGTGACTATTTGAGGCTGGCAGCACTGCTCCTGACTCTTTTTGCATTCAGGCTGCATTTACGTTTCTTGGTTTGATGTATTCCTGGGAGACTTATTTCCACTCTCCATGCATTTAGCTACAGCCTGGGCAAAGCAAGAGAATCTATTTTTCAATTCATGTTTTTTCTTTCCCCTGACTTTAGCCTCAGCCTTTCTGTCTTTTAGGATACTAATTTGGCTATTATTCTGAAAAACACATTCGCTGCCGGGTATAATTATTGGTGACAAGTTGCACAAATCACTGGATAAGTGTGTACGAATTGACACTGGATGTACTGGAGGGATATTTCAACAGTAGCAGATAAAGCATTAGAAGGAAAATTAGAACATGCAATAATTTTGAATCTGCATGACATTTTGTGAATGTTTACTTTGCACATACTTTTTTTTTTTAAGTTTTCCTCTGGTGTCACACATATGTTGCCTCCTCTTGAAAACAGAGGAGGAATTTAAAGCTTTCTGTGAATTTTAAAAACAAAAAAGTTTTCATTTATATCATGAAAGACCTTGCTTAGAGCTGTATGGAAAGTAACAGGCGACTGAGGTTGACATCTGAAGGCCAGTGGTGTCAGATCCTATGAGATGGTCATCAGTTTTGTCAGAGGACACAATTTTACTGATGACTTCTTAAACTTTTCATTTCCGATTAATACAAAGATATGTACTGATTTCTGGATCTTGGCCAAAGACTCCGAAGTCTTGTAAATTATATTTTACAAGTTTTCTAAAAGAGAAAAGACAAGAACCCTTTTCTCTGACCGGGTAAATGTGTGACTATAATAGTAGTAGAAGGATCCTTGAAGTGTTTTCCTTCACATGCATAGAAGTCCCTTAAGTATAAGACACCAAAGAACCACACCCGAGAAGATCTAAGGTAATTCTGTTGTTTGTGCTATGCTGGAATTTTTGTGTTTCACGAGTGTTTGTCTAATAGGGCATGGTTGAAATGACCCTCTTAAAATCTACCGTTAAAACTTGAAATGACACAAGCCTGAATCATGCAAGCAAAAGGGCATTATCTTGGATTTATGTGCTTGAGTCTCTTGGCACAGGCAGAACACTCAGAAAATAGAGTTTTAATCAGTAGAATTGCTCCCAAATGCTACAGGTGTGTTGCTGCAGACCACAGTCTGAACATGTCTCCCTTCTTTCCTACCCAACAGTAGACTCACATTGGAAAATGTCCAGTGCTTTAATGAATTACAAACCTGTAAAATATTTCTTTCCCTCTGCCTGTGGTAACTGCTCTTTAACCTGGCAGTGAGACGGGGTACAAATAGGCACTTGAGAGTGGCTCACGGGTGAAATGTGCTCTGTGTGGACACAGGGGCTGTGCCATGGAGCTGGTCCACTACACCTCGGCTGCACACTCGAACACGGTGCCAAAGGATGGAGAGAAGTCCCACGGCCATGCCTGACGCCAAGCACATGTGCGGGAGCTTCTTACCAGAGCCGGTGGGCAGGAGCAGGTTCAGTCGGGAGCGGGGAGAGGGCTTGGGGCAGGGGCAGGCGGGGAAAGGCATTCCTGGTGTTTGTGCTCCTGCGCTGCCCGGGGAGAGCCATGCCAAACAGCGCACGTGCCGTTGGCATCTCTGATTGCTTCTGCTTCTGCAAGGCAGGAACCATTCCACCAAAGCCAACGGCACCTCATTCACGTTAAACTGACGTGAATAAAAGGCGACTGGGACATATATGTTTCCATACTGTTATACCACTGGGTCTGATTCTACTTTTGCTCACATCGGTTTGATATTGATACAGCTCCTCTGGCTTCCATGACATGAATCTGTATTTAACCTGGGTCAGCAAGATCTCAATCAGCTTCATTTACTTCAAAAATGTGTGCTTGCAGCTGTTGGGAAAGGATGGGCCTGTAAAAGCAGAGCAGAAGTTGGGAGGCGAGAATAGGAAAGGGATCAAGAAACAGCTCAAGGATGGAGCTTTGTATTTCTTGTCCTTGTTTGCCTACAGTTTGTTGCGTTTGTCAGTGAAAAATGGGAGAGATGAAAGAAGGGAATGTCTCTTGAGTTAGTGGTTGTCTTCAGGCTGAGCGAAGCCCTGGGGTAGGAGCATGTTAGCTCTCCCTCCTTCCCTCATTTCAGCTGTTCTGTGTGTTGGGGAAAAAAGAAACCACCTTTTTTTTTCCAATACAAAATAGGAAAGAACTACAAGGAAACTGAGCAGATTATTTTTTCCAGTTTGCCTTAGGGTTTCCTGGAATTTTTGCTACTGTACATTTATTTAAAGTAACCCTATCTGTTTAAATACACGCTGATCTTTGGTTACTCTGAGATCAGAATCAGCCCCAAAGAACGCCTTTTGCTTGCAGTCATTTTTGTATTGTCAGTTCTTCCTCCTCACTCCCCGCCTCGCTGACCTCCGCAGTATCAGGTGACAGTAGGATAAACTGCAGCATATGTGGTCCTGGGCAGAACGCAAGTTACGACCCAAACCCATACAGAAATCGTGATCTGTTGTCAATCTCCTCAAGGATGACGAAGCAATCTGTTTCCAAACGCAGGTAGATGTAAGATAAATTCTTTGACTGCTATTATATTTTTCTTGGCATTAACCAGACGCGATTACTGTTTCGTGGCTTTGTCACCACCAATTATGAACTAAAACAACATCATCTGCTGCAGTGTCGTGATCCAAAAATCCTGTGCCTCTTTGCAGTGGCATTGCGAATAAATAAAATCAACTCCAATGATTCAATAATACACGTTTAATAAGACTTCGCAAAGTTATGTCAGGCACTTAGAGAGGATGTTTGCAAATAAAAGCTCAATCCTTCAGTGTCTAACCCGGAGGAACTGCCTCCTTAATTTTGCTGAAACAATACGTGCAGCTAAGGGTTTGCTAGAGCTCTGGAAAGTTTTTTGTTGTGTGAACTATTTAAATATTCTGTGCAATTATCATCATTACGTACCCGAAATGAAAACAAATTTTTTGTAGTGAAACTTAGGACGTTATGCAATAAACTGAAATTTATTGTTTAATCCTTCAACCAAGCTATTGCACAGCAAATGGAATTAATTAAGATTTTTCGTTGGCTGTCTCAATTTCACAATAAACATATTTTCATTTGAGCAATGTGTGTATATCATGAAAATATTTCAAGGAAAAATAAATTATTCAAATGGAGCGGCTTTGTTGTAAATCATCCTGCAATTTTTTTTTTCTTAAATGTAATTTATATCCATATCATTTGTTAGAACTGGTAAAATACTGAAAGCATTTTAAAAAGGTAAAATGATTTACTTTTTTATTGTCTAGACTATATGTAAGCCATTGCTAATTAATACTGCCCTTTCTGATGGCTTTGTAACAGGCATAACTCAAACAAACAAATTATAAATGATTTTTCAATGTAAACTTTTAACAGCATAGCCTAAGGGCTTGCTCAACATAAAAGTACAATTTAGAAAACATAAGTTTTAACTAAGGTCAGGATATATCAGGCGATGATGGATGTATATGTAAAAACATCTGACTGTGGAATGACAACGTTTTCTTCAAGACTAAGCAAAATGTTGGTGGCAGTGATAAGTGGAATGAAAAATAGCCTTGAATGAACTAGCCAGAAGGTTTGGGGTCTGGGTTGCTGGGGTTTTTTTTGGTGTTATTTTGGTTTTCTTCAGTTTTGCAAATCAGAGTTCCAGGGATGCTGCAGCAGGCCCATGAGAAGGTCAGACTTTTCAGCATAATCTGCTGTCTTGGGTCTCAGGTAGAAGATAGCCCCTTTCTTTCTTTCCCTAGCTGCTAGAGCAGAGCCCCTCCGCCGTGGGACTGCGCCGCACGTCCTCCTTCTGCTGCACCCGCTGCAACACTGACTGCTGTTGGTGACACAGCTCATCTGCTTTATGTTTCCAGCTACTGAATGGAAAACGTCATGGCCCTGCGATGCAAAACACTGATCTAGCATATCCTAACGTCACAGGTTTAAGCTGGTTCACCCTTTTGGAGGAGTAGAGCCTGGGGAGCAGCTCTCTGTTTGAATAGGTGGTGGTTGATTGCTCCACGCTGTCTTTAAGACTACTCATCCTTATTGTCTGTCTTTCAACAGCCTGAGTGAAGCTGGCACAAGCTCGCGTCATGTGCTGTATCTAATTTGGTAGAAGCAGTCACATGTCCGTAGTGTGATCTGTATCAGATTTGTGCGGCCGAGTCATCTGGTACCAATTCTTGCCGAGCGAAGGCTCCATAGCTGCAGACCCTCACACGTTCCTGGAGCTCCCGCTCCCATCTTGTAACCCGTTTATCACAGTCCTGCCGTAGCCCTGCTCCTCCGCCATCTCCCAACTCACCCGACACCTCTTCTGTAGCTTGGGAACTTCTTTTCCCAGACACATAAGTCACCTCATCCTGGACTCAGCAGTCCAGTAAGTCACAAAAGCTTTGTACATGATTCCTGAACCACTCACTCTTTGCTGTAGACAGCATAAGAAATTGGAGGTTGTCGATACATTTCACTCCTTCTCCTTCGATAAGTCCACAACTTTGCCTCCCTTCACACAGGGTGTCTCCACAGCCTCTGGCAAAGAGGTCAGAGAAAATTGTTTTTTTATCAAGCCACTTCCTTCTCCTCTCAGCTGCAAACCGTTGTCCTGGTCATCAATGCACCAACCGCTGTGACTACTCCTGCCACCTCCATCTGCAAGACGTAATGAAAGACAGCCAAAGGCACAACCCTGGTTCCACAAAACGTGGATGGAAACCGTGCGTCAGAGCCGGGTCACCAGGTTATCAGCCAAGCTCTGACTGAAGGTTTGTCATTTTGTTGAAGTAAAAACTAATTTTGCTGATGAAGTAAAAGATAATTATTTTTAATAAAAACACTGCCTTTTCCTATATTTATTAGAATTCCAACCTTATTGACCAAATAGTATAGGTATATAGTTGTTGGTGAAACCCAATGAGTGCTACTGGGAAAAACATAAAATTACATTGTATTTGAATTAGAAACATTTATGACTTCTGCTATCATATTTATTTGTTCTCTCTTCTCGTGAGCGAAGTTGTTCCACTGATGCAGCCTCCCCTCTTTTTCTTGTCATCTATAATTACATTGAAGGGATTAATAATCATACATTTTATCCAGCGTCTTGACTTGATGACAGAGCATTGTTTAATGAGAGCACAATAAGTGTCCTGGCTCTTTAGGAGAGCCAAGGCAGCGCTTGTGGCGGAAATCAGTGAAAATAAACATGTGGGAGCTTAAGCACTCTTTAATAACTCCCTTTGCTTGTTTGGTTAGCAATTTTGATGATTTTTGTCCGTTGTGCCTGGCTCTGCTGCTGTAGAGGCATGGTTATTTATGGTGCCAGAGGAGGTTATGATCTCTTTATATAAACCAGGGGACGAGGTAGGATGTAGTAAGTTCTGAGTCAGGGTAAGGGTTTTAGTTTTTGCAGCTCTAAGGCCAAAACCAAACATCCATAAACAAGCAGCATAGGATGGATATTTTTCTCCCCAAGTGTTAAATCATTAAGAAATAACTGTTGATATCATTAGTATTAACCATTAGATCAAGAATTAGCTGTTAGACTATAATAGAATTAGGATACTGGTGCGCCAAGTACCTAAAAAAGCTACGGATTTGTTACATAGGCACGCTTCATCCCGTCTGCAGCTTTTATTCCTGCTTAGGTATTAGATTATATTTGCTAATGGCAAGATGACGTTACAAAAGGGCACTGCCCATGTGTTAGAAAAAACTACTCGATTATTTCCTTCTCAGAGGTGCCATGGGTTGATGGACTTGTACGGATGGACTTGGGACCACATGTGCTCGATCTGAAACAAAGGGTTTGAAAAGGTCCCAGCTGGGTAACACGCGTACTGCTCGCAGCATCACAGCCCTCGGGTGTTGCGACTTTTGCAGTACTCAGAAAGCTTTTTAGCGAGCACATGGCTGCCTTTTGTCCCCCAGCAGTGTCCTGGACTGCTTGCCCTGCCAGGGAACATGGACAGTTCCCTCTGGGAAGGGCTCAGCCTCACCACTGCAGAGAGCACTAGCCCCCAAAATCACTTTTCCTGTCCTCTCCCCAGCAGGAATCTGCAGCAGCTTTGCCTTCCAGTGGGTGATGGCTGCGGCGATTCCTCCACTGCGGCTCAGCTGGGGCAGGGAGGGACAGTGAGAATCCCCCTCACACCAGCATTTAGCGCCCGGCTGGCTGTGTGCACCCTGTGCGCTGGGGGATTGGCGCAGGGGACAGAGCTACACTGCCCGGGAAGCGAAACTTTACTATAAATTAGGAGAAAGCACGAGAGCACCTGTTGACATGTACTCAGACAAATCCTTGGGGCTCGACGGATGCTCAGGGTACCAACATCCAGGGTCCTGGGTGCTGGTCCAAGGCCCTGGAGCACCACAAGGTACCACAGAATGGACACCCAGCGCCCCATCACATGGCCGTGGCACAGCAATAGTCTGCTCTCAGCTGCTAATTTTCGGGGGGACTTGGACTCCGGTCCCAATTCAGGCAGTGAATACACCACCCGGCATCAACCTTCCCTGGGGTAGCATCCTCTCCTGTAAATGTGTTGGTGAAGGACACTGCACAATGTTCCCCAGACCTTATGAATGGGGGAAGTAGTTTTCCCTCACACCTTCTGCAGATAACCAGCATCTTACCAGGCAGCCTGGACGGCACCCTGTCCTCTTACATTATATGAGTGATTCAGATTTTTGCATAATATATTTAATTTGTAACTTATGTGTGCAGTAATTTGAGAGACATTTGAGTAGGACATTTCCTTTTCTTGTTACTGCTAGTGCTTAAAATGAGGAAAAATGTATGCCTTCCCAAGTGAAGTGCATGGGGAAGGGTAGCCAAGAGCTCAGGCTGTGGGCGGCGGGACTGCGGGGGCCAGCAATATGTTCAACTAAAGTATATATTAATGTACAACACAAGGAAGGGATTTTTTTTTTTTCTGCACCCACTTTATTTTTCAACAACAGAAGCTGCCTTTGAAAGGCAAGAGTAGTATTTTTTGAACAGACTCCCTTTTCCCTTCAAAACCTTAATGTTACAGGTGGGTCAATTTAGCGGGCTGTTTTACATGCTTCTGCAGGGCCTGCTGGGGAGAGGGAATGGTCTGGGATGAGTTTTGCTCCTGCCCTCCCAGCAGGAGCAAAGGGCTCCTGCCTTCTTACCTCCTTTGTTATAGGGCTTTTGGCAATTTTTTAATATACCACTATTTATAATTTCTCTAATATGATTTTTACTTACTATATTATACATTTTATTATCTAATTAAATTAATCTATTAGCTAAAATTATTATTTAATTTTATTATAGTCTTTATTATAATATTTATTATTTTATATCTATGATTTTTATTTCTCTTTTTTTCAGATGGTTGGAAACTGTCAAGATATGAAGAAATACCAAGAAACAAATATCTAGGGCACCCCACAGGAGTCATTAGTCCATCGCTGACCTCATGCTCTTTTAACAAGACTTGGGGATCCAAGGGTAGCCTAGAAGGGTTAGCCTAGATGGTGCTCCTCATGCCTGCACAAACACACACACACGTACAGGCATAATGGTGCCAGAAGTCCGGAGAGCTCGACAGTGTCTGGAGGCTGGAACCAAGGCCTACCCGTCGCCTGCCGCGGCACCAGCCCTGTTTTGCAATGGTAGTTCATTACAGCAGCATACTCTCAGTCTGCCAATGCCGACCCACATCTTCTCAGGCCCTGCTGTCCCGACAGCCTCTTGTCTTCCTCTCTGCTCGGTCATCTGCGCTGCCTCGGTACTTTAACCCCACTTTTTGCCTGCTCTGCTTCCGTGGTACTTGCACATCTGCTCCGACATGCCTTGTGAGGGAATGGCCTGCCAATCGCCGTGTGGTTTGCAGAATGAATTCCCTGTTGATGCTCTCATTAATAGTTCTTGCTGCCAAACGCTGTTTGCTTTTACTTTCAGAACTGTCTGCACTAATAACGAGTACCTCCACTTGGAAATTTTTTGCATGAAGTATTGTTCTCATGTCACTGCCACAGACAGCAGCTCCAGACTGGGTAAGAGGGAGACCCTGCAACAAATTCATGGAGCAGCTCAGCTGCTGCAACCACCGGGGTATCCTGTCAGCAGCCCACCCTTGCCCAAGGCTGAGGCTGTGTGGCAAAGGGGTTACGGCACACTTCCCCAGCAACACTATTGCTACCTTCCCATAATCCAGGCATGACAGGGGCTCAAGTCTTCAAGACAAACTAAGTGCAAATTGATGTTATCAATACATTCAGGTCCAGGAGGAGATCTAGCAGGTTTTTCATTTTTGAGGAGATATATCTCTCTGGATGTTACGTGGCGGGGGGGGACACATGGGAGGGCACGATGACACTAGCCAATGACCAGCAAAAGCAAATCCCAGATAACAATTCTCTCTGCAGGATGCTTCTATGGAGAGCTGCGAATTTCCACACCCTCCTGGCTGCCCTGCCTGAGATGATAAGTGCTCGAGCACTTCACAGCAAAAAAAGTCTTGGGAAAAGCAGAACTCTTTCTTGTGATAAAGGCTGGCTGCACAGTTCGGGAAGATGAGCTTGTCAGGGATGCTGCTGCACTCAGTCCGAACCTGTGGGAAGTGTGCCTGTTCCTAATAACTGTTGTGTGTATTTATGTGGCAGTCATTGTGCTTTGCAAGGAGGGAGTCACAGAAATAATTAGTTAAGAGCGTGAGGTTTTTGGCACAGATTCCCTTTCTCAAGTAGCTGTGATGTTCATATACAAGAAAAATTGATTTGGCATCTAGACAGGATTTCAGCACGCTCATGGTTATGGAAATCAGCTATGGGCATGGAGGAAATCTGTATATTGATTCATAAACTGACTTGATGACTTGTTCATGCTTTAATATTTTCATGGGCTTTTACCCAAAATAAAAATGTCAGTAAGTACCACTTGACCGTGCTGCAGCACCATCTAAAATGGTGGGAAGAATGCAGGGAAAAAAAGGATTTCCTACTAGACAGAAGCCTTTACTGTCTGTGCTAATTAATTTTTTCCTCAAAGAAGAGGATTTTTTTTGTCATTGCACTTGCTTATTGTGTTAAAACGTGCACCTATATAACACCCAGAGAAAAATAGTTTCCTATGAAAGACCCCCAGTGTCATGAACACTTTTTCTTTTGCAAGACCTCAGGAAAGCCAGTCCTACTTCTCACACAACCATGTGCTGATGATGGAACTGCCATGACTGCCTGTATGTAATAGTATGAGAACAGCTTTACTTTGGTATCGTGTAGTAGGGTAAAAACCAGCATTACTTGCTACCTCTTTTCTTGGTCAGACTGGTTAGGGGGTGTTTAGTCAGCATCAGCACCGATGCAAGACTGCCTTGTGAAAAACACTGACTCTTCATGAACATGTTTCTCTACAGGTTTAAAAATCTTAATCCCTGAATAATACCTCTGCCTGCCTCATGGTTTTCTTTGGAGACCTTCCAGCGCTGGCCAATCTTGACCCTATTTGACTTAAGGTATGAGGGCTGGAAATGGAGGCAGTATGGCTACTGGCCATTATTAAAATGAACGGAAACTATGTCATGTATAATTTCATCTCCAATCCAGTGTGATAACAATATGCGACCAAATACTGATCTCATTTTCAACAGTATGCTTCCGTTGTGACTTCAGAAGAAATCAATGGGTGTAATGTGAGTCACAATGCATACACTGTGCCATAGCAGAGCAGAATTTTCTCCATAAATAATGTCTCTTTTGGCAAGATACAGGGGAAAAAAGCCCGAAAAATCTATATTGTATTGAACTGCACAGTTCAGGAAAGAGGCCTTATACATAACATTTTTGAACATGTAGATTGTTCCTTGTGGACTAAATCTTCCCTTAAGACAGTTGGTTACTCATTTTCACAAAATTTCTGAGAGTCTTTTCCATGATTAGGGTGTAGGATTAAAAGATCTCTGGGGCCTTGTTTAAAACTACTGTGTTTGGACACCACTTTACATCCTGAAAGCACTCACAGAGAAACCAGGGAGATGTCTCATGATGTCTCAAAGTGGACTGATAGAAACATGGAGAACTTTTCACATCCTCTGGAAGAGAAAAGACGGCCATTGTGTCATTTGGTGGTTGGCTTCTTGCTGCTTATCAAATAGTCTGCCAGACTTGTGGCTAACGAGTGATCTAAATGTGTTTTGAAGGCAACTTTTGTTTCCTTGAACTGCTATTTTAAGAAAGAGCCCTTAAAATTAATTGACTGATGAACGGTATAATTGATGGTGTCTACGCAGTATGCACCAGCCAAAACTGGGTAGCGAGAGCACTGGCATCTTGGTAGAGGCTGCTCTAAACCCTTCAGAGAACCTCTGCTTGCCCTCTCTTTATGCTCTTGGGTAGGAGAGGGCATGTTTAGTTTTCTGCTTACTCTATTCCCTTTTGTACTTGTTCATTTGCTAGGTGCATAAAGGAGAGGAGGTCACTTGTGCACATGGGATAAAGAGGTATTATGAATTCTAAAGTGTTTGCTTTATTGGGAAAAGCACAGTGAGCAGGAGAGTGCAGGAACATAATGTGTGAATTTTTAATGAATGCTGTGCCAAGTATTCATGCTTTCTTTTTTCTACCTGTAGCAGCTTTATTCATTTGGGAGAGTACTGCGTACAAGATATTCTTCAGTAGTATGCTGGCTGCTGTTTAGTTTTAATAAATTAAATCCTTTATATCAATGTAATATTCTTTAGACAAGCACTTCCAAGACAGATTAGAAATGAACTTAAGGGGATTAAAAGCTTCTCTTGCTAAAAACAATGTTTCAGATGGGAAATCCACTTATTTATGTCACTTTCAGTGGACTACGTTTGTCTTTAATATGTTGCTACTGCTAAAGCAAGCAGTGCTGTGTCCATGACCGCAGCCTTTCTGCTCTGCTTTACATACACAGTCATGTTTATTTTCTTCAGTACAGTAAGTCGCTTTGGGAAAGATTGATGGCTTCCCACAAAACTGTGAGCAGCTATTTTCTTTCTTATTTAGCAAAACCAAAAGATTTAATGGATCTGGCATTCTAAACAGCATCAGTCTCTTTGTAAAATCGGAAACTGTTTGAATGGAAGGTATGAGCAGAGAAAAAAAAATCCGCTTTGATTTTCCCCTTGCTGTGTTGTAGCAGGCTGAAAACATCAGTTGGAAGGTTCTCTTTATCTGTGAAATCCTGGACATCTTGGGAGCAGCCTGGTTTAGCCGGTGTCAGCCCAGGTCTGTGCAGCAGGCTGAGGGGGAGGCACTAGCCCACAAGCTGTTTCCTCTAACTCGTACCAGGTTATCTGCTTCTACATTAAATGCTTGTCCTAGTACACGGTTCAATGGTATGTCAATCACACTGGTACCAACCCAAAATCTCAGGAACACACCGTACAGACATCTGATTTGGTACATCACCACTCCACAGGTTTAACAATTGTTATTGGGCGGGCTGTATGTGAGATCAGATGCTGTCTGTCCATGCCGCACTGTCTACTGCTCCACCAGTAGACATCAAGCCAGCATAAACTGAGTGCTTTGGTCAACACAGCAAAGCCGCAGCCATACCTCTCTCCAGACGCTCACCTCGTTTGTCCTGCTGGATATCTGGTCATGCACACATGGCTAGGATGTTAGGAGCTTCTCATTAATCACCAACCAAGTCACACGATACTGACCTGGAAATGGCTGGCTGCCCCCTGATGCTCTCACCCTGTGAAATTTCAACAGGGCAGGATCCACCCCGTCGAATAAACGAGGAGGATCTCACAGAGGGTGAACAATGAAGAGGCTGAATATTCTCAGTATTCAGACAATTTTAAGACCATATTTCAGCCCCATAAGAGACAATCCAGCACACTAACTTTACTAGCATCCGTATTTGGCAATCTAAACTTCCAGTTCGTCTCCTGGACTACAAAAATGCACAGCTTTGGAGTTTACTCCCCACAGCTGTTGAATGCAATGAGTTCAGAGAAGGTACTAGGACATGGCTGATCTCCCAGTAGGGTGGAAGAAGGAAGGCCTCCTCTTGAGGCTCCTCACAAAGCATTTGGGGAGGGAAGGAGACTGGGGAGCCTTTGAGGACAATTTGGGTTTACCTTGTCTTAAGTGAGTTAAAAGTGTTTGGTCTACAGTGAGGACAGAAGAAATGATCATAGTAAAATGAAAACCAGAAGAAATATGAGAAATTAATGTTTTAATTGGAACAAAGCCTTTCAGTCTATTTATTGTTGCTATTTGCATGTGAGAGCACGAAACTACAGTGCTTACTCCTTACATACCAGCACCAAGAGCTCAGATATAGTTTGTGGATCTGTTATTATTCAGTTGCATTGCAGATAACCTGGGCAGAGGGAGAGGTTCAGCCCCACAGCACATAAAGTTTGTCTTGGTAACTGTGTCCCTGACACAGTGCTGGATTTTGTTATTTTAGGCACACCTGCCCCCCATCATTACTTAAAATAATTTCAGAATAATTTCTATTCCATCATGTTTCATTATACAGTAAAGTATTATTTATTTAAATAGTTTCCGAGGTACTTTATTTCCCAGTACCTGGTTAAAACAAGCTCATTTCCCTTAATGCTTTCAGGCCATTGATACACTGGGGTCCACTGTCCCGTTTTGATCAGTCTTCAAACACTGTTAGTGTCCCCTTTCCATGCCCAGAAGCTGATGCTCAGATTGAATCATAGTGCATCTGATCAAGCAAGAGACACACTTTCAAAGCAATGCTCAAGGATTGCGTTGCATGACTCCACTGGTATTCAAAAGGACGCTACGGTGAGGCTTTGTTTTCACTCTGTATTCCTAGGATTGTACGAGAATAAGCTGGTAAGCAGAAATTAAACCACCTTCTTTATTTTTAATTATTTTGTTCTGTTTTGTTTTCTGAAGCCAATTTCACTCCTTTCCCCAAAAACCACGTTTTTTTCGCTAGTCATAGCATTTATCAGACTTCTAAATCCTTATATAATGCACATGATAACACAAGCTGACTGAAATCTAACCAGAAGTTTTAGGGTGGAGAGGGTAGATTAATTTTCTGCACAATAATGATGGGCTTTTCTGTCAGTGTAGCCACTATGTGTGTACTGGTCATAACACCTGGGTATAAAACTTGTATACATTGCTACACGGCTTATCTGAAAAAGAAAAAAACCTTATCATTCAAGAAAAAAATACATAATTAGGATCAGGGATGGAATTTCACTGGGAAATGTGGTGTAAAAAAATGCTTCTCATTTTAAATTAAGCTTTCAATGGCAAGTGCTTGGCTTTCAGCAACTCCTCTGAAACTCTTTTAATTGAAGTTCCATGAAAATCTGGGGAGTTCAGCTCAAGTTCACCTCCCAAACCCATCCTGATTTCATTAAAGATCTGATCTTTCTTTATTTGCCAATAAAATATATATATATGAGCGTGTGTGTGTATATAAATCAGTATCTGCTATACAACTGTTTTTTTTTTTTTAAAGGAACAGTTTCCCTTTTCTTTAGGAAGGATGAACTCTGCTCTGTGCATGCAATGAGAGCTAGAAGGAACAAGCCAAGGCAGAACCTTCCTGCTCCCCCCAGGTTGGGATTCGGGGCACAGGACCCACTTTCTTATTGCTTCCCCCATCTGCCTTGTGGTCTGCATCACTTGCGGTAAGCTCATGATCAGCTCTTTGTGCCCTGGTTAAGCACAGCGTAGGCTCAGGCCAGTTTCCTTAGCACTTGTGTTAACGCTGTGGAAGTACCGTGAGCCACATGAGCTGAGGGCTGAGCTTGCCTTGGTCAAGCCTAAGGTATTTCCATGTTATTTGCATGTCACTATTTTCCATTCCTGTCTCTAAAACCCAATAAAGGTCTTGATTATTTGGAAGGAAGAGTCTTGCTCAGAGGTTATATCTGGACAGTGATTTTTATGATTTCTTTTTCTTTTGACCCTTCAGTTTTGTCCCATTTCCAGCTGCAGTGACCAGATGTGCCTGTAACGGCACCAAGGGGCTGAGGCTATTTATACCAAGGCATATTATCTCTTTGCTAAACCAGTCAAATAGTAAGACGTCTTCAAAAAGTATATTCATATATCAGAGGTTTTCAACTCGGCCAGAGGATCCTCTTTCAAAGCAGTGGATTTGGAAACACTCATTTTGCTCCTCCTGGGCAGACACCAGAGTTCCCATTTCCTTCAACACAATCTCTGTTGTGTAGATTCCCACGGGATGAAGAGGACAGGTTCCTGGGAATTGCTGCCATTCCCATTTTTATTTTGCCCGAGACTTCAGATGAAAATGTGTTGAAAATGGTGTAAATCCTGCGTTTCCCAAGGCAGAGAACCGTGATATACTCGAGTCCTGGATCACTTCACTGGGTAGCAGCATGTTAATCAGTGACTCTATGTACAGATCTTCTATTAGTTATCATTTGGGTACCTGTTTTGCAGTTTCATCCCACTCCTGGAGTAATAACTGACACCAGGTTCTTTTATTTTTTTACTATTATTTTGTTCTATTACTATTGCAACTGCTACCTGTTCCACAAGGCTCCTCGCAAGCCCTGCACGTAGCTATCTGCAGTTTTAGTGGATCAGATCTCAGTGTTTCTGATCAGGGTCCAGCTGGAACTACACATCTTTGTTTCATGTATTTAATATACTCAAAATGCACTAAATGACAGTTTATAATATCATTATCAACAGTTAAAGACATTATAACTTCAAGAAATGAAAAGAAAGTGCAGCCATATGTCGAAATGCTTTATTTTGTGCACTTTTAACCCTCGCAATAGTTCAGCTGCAAAAATGGGGACAGCACCGAGAGGCAGGGAGAAAATCGTACGTCTGCAAAATCATTTTTCAGCTTTCCCTCCGCTGCTGTCATGAAATAGCACTGCGCTATTTGGATGGTAAATAACAACCGAGGACTAATTTATTTTTCTTCATAAAATTATTTCTTGAATTGGATTCAAATGTGTTCCGTATTACACGGTTTGATAATTCAGTGATGCTTTCCCCCCCATAACATACGAGCTGATTTAAACCTTCACTCCAAACAGCCTCAGGCTTATTAAGAACAGTGTGGACTGAGTATGGATTAGGTTTAAAAGTAATAAAAAAGTAGACCTGTTGGTTAGGTGAAAAATTCACTATCAGATTCCTGAGTGCAGCTTTCTTTTCATGTGCAAACTGCATTAAATGAGGCATTTAATTCAACAAATCCATAGTTCTGATCCACCAGAAATAGAGACTGGGTTAGTTCAATTTGTAACAAACGATCTCCATATGATCAAAGTCCTGAGAGCTGATTCCAACATACTGCTTAAATTAGTCTAACACCGAAGTGTTTGGCTCTGGGACAATATTTGGAATGTCTTACCAGAAGAAAAATTCCTCTGCACACATGGTTCCAATATCTGGGAATGCCAGCCTTGCTTTTTAATGGGCTGACAGGGAGCCTCCGTGCTAACTTTCTGACTCCAAAAAGTTCTTGTGCTGTCACCCGCAAACCAGCTTGGATAATTTTTCCTTGGCTTCCTTATTAAAGCCTGAATGAAGGGATTGTGTGGCTTTCTTAATGTCACTTGGTCTGCTTGCCATAAATTCAAGCACTCATGATGAAAGGTCCACTTATATTTTGCTGGGAAATGGAATCAAGGAGAATGCACCCTCGTTCACAATAAATAACTAAAGTTGAGTTATTAAGTGTATTTCATATACTGGTGCTTTATTACATCAGCAGTTTAGATAATGGCTTCTTAAAAATACCCCTCCTCTGAAATCTATGACGAGCGGGTTGCACATAGGAGTCCCTATGCGTGAAAACCAAAACAGCCGGCTAGAGCAATAACTTAGGACTGTATTAACAAATATCAAATATTTACATTTTTACATGCTGCTGTCTGTTTAGATTAAGCAACCATAGCAATAACAGCAGTCAGCAGCGAGGGCCGGATTTGCCCGAGCCCTGCCAGGGAATGCTCAGCTGGGATTGTTTGTTTGCTTTGTGCAGTGAGGACTCAAGCTGTTTACATTGCAGCTCCAGTTTTAGAGTGTGCTAATTACGCTCCGCTGCTGAACCCCTCTATTCCTCAGAATCTGCTGTCCTGCAAAAATACTTTACATCAGTCTCAGGGAAAGCAATCTGACTCGCGGCAGGCAACAAAGGGTGCCCTGGTGCTTTATAACTTGGGTTTTGTGTTTTGTTTTTTTTTTTTTTTTAGTGTGGTAAGCAGCGCTAAATGGAAGTTCGTGCCTTAAACTCTGCTTGCTGCTTTTTTTTTGTTTTGTTTTTCTGAAGGAATGGACAACATTTTCAAAGTCCTTGGCTGTATTTCCTCTTGCGATTTTACTGCTTTTTAGGGAACTTCTTAATGTGAATTTGGCTGATGATATAATTCAGCTCGAGGGGTGCATAGTATCTATGCATCTATTCACATACATTAAACATGCATATCATTCTTTACGTTATCCCCCATTATTATATCTGCAGTGGGATGTAATAAATTGACACCCAGGAACACACAGAGCTGACAGTGAGTAAATGCCCTGATTAACATTACTGTTATAACGTTGCAGTTTCTTCCTGATTAATTAAAATATATGTTGTATGGCTATGAAATTATTTTTAAATCTGTGCTAAGCATTGCTCAATACTTTATAATGGCCAGAATGGGAGAAGGAGGCAGGCTGAAAGGTTGGCACTCAGGAATTCAGCAAAACCACTGTTTTCATGGTAACTATTCTGAACAGGTGGCTAAGTAAGCCAATTAAACAGACTTTAAGAACAAATTATGACAGTAATCCATTGTCCGGGATCATTGAAATGCACTGTGTGGAATCTGTTCCCCAGAGCCTCCTGAATAATGAAAATCTATTTTTGTATAATTTTATTGTTTTCCTGTCTTCATTAAATGTTCAAAGGATCTTGCTCCTTTTTTTTTTTCTTAGGGATGGATGGAGGGGAAAGGAGAGAGAGCTTTTTCCAGAATTTTAGAAAAAGGGTATGATCTGATTTAGAAAAATAAATTATTAACATGTAAGAACATCTTTTCCTGCAAACAAAACAAGAGTTTGCTAATGAAATTTTATAACTATTTTAGAAAAATAATTTTTTTATTATAAGTTGAAATCCTTCAATGACTTCATAGACATGGATGAACAAAAGCTCAAAGTCATTCGGACAGAAATCTTTTGATCAAAAAAGTGCCTGGCAAAGGCCAGTAAAGAAAGTGTGAAATAGGAGAGGAAGCCTTTTCACTTCAGCGGAGGGCTCTAGAGCTGTGGGGACTTCTCTCCAGGTCTGGGGAAGGACTACCTGAGGGTGGGGCGGACAGTGCTCCGACCTGGCTGCTTGAGCTGATGCAGCCCTCTCACCCTCAAGCCTTTCATTTCCTTGGCACAGCTTTAAAGTCGGTGCAGGTCCCACCAGCGTGGACTTTGGGGCTGTAACCCGTAATTTCCAATACAGACCATCGCCTCTGCATGGTCTTGCTCAGCGATACACTGGCGTTGATTTAAAAAACTCACCGAAGACTGACAAATGTCACGATATATACACACTAAGGGGAGGGCAATAGTAAATTTTTGCTTTTTGTTTCTTTTTTCTTTTCAGATCTGGGACAGAAAAGAGTTCTCCGGAATGACTGCAGGCCATTGTATAGCACTGCTCTGAGCTGCCACGTAGGGCTGCATTTGAACTGCTGACCTAGGAACAAAATAAATTATGTGTAGGCTGAGGTACGGAGATGGTGAGTGACAGAAGAATAGCACTCAGAAATGGTTTTCAAGAGATTCTGTACTCATTTAAGTAATGTAACTGTTTAGCTAATTTATTCATTTGACAAGTTCCTTTTTAACCATCTTAATTCACCATTTAGCCTAAGATGGCCTTCATTAGTTTATTAGATATTCATTGAAAGAGATTTTAGCATAAATACAATTCCAGAGAGGATTACCACCCAGGGAATCTATTCTTTTAACCTACTTATTTGGCTATTGAGTATTTTTTGAAATGGACTCGTATTTACTTAGTCTCTTAATGAAGTCTAGAAAAGCTTTTCTGCAAAGGGAATATTGTTTTGTCAAAATTAGCTTACTTAAATAGTTTTCAAAGCAGTCAGAGAACAAAGATTTCAAAGCTACAGCTCCAGCCTAATATTTACTTTTTACACTGTACAGTAGTTTAGACTTGCCAGAAAAAGTGCACTTGCTTTTTTTGTTTTGTTTTGTTTAAATTTCTCTGCTTCTAGTTGTGAGATATATATGTCATTTCTCGGGGTATGGAACTAATTGAGGAATATGTCCTGCCCTTGTTGAGGTGAACAGGGCAGATAAATAAAAACTCCATTGGACATAAATCTCCTCTACTAACATCAAAGAAACAGGATCCTGCTAAGTGTATTTGTATAATGCAGTAATTTATGCAAAAAGCAGCTTTTGTCAGCAATGCAACAAAGCAGCTTTGATAAATGTCCCCTAATTTATTGTCATGTATCTCAAATCAAAGTAAAACATTTACAGCCTGCATACTGAAGGAACCCAGGCCCAGGGTACTTAAAGGGTTTCTCTCCCTTTCCATCTCCCCCCCTTCTATTTTTTTAAAAAGTAGAAAAAGCTAAGTTGGGCAAAAGGTTAAAAAGGATCTGTTTTGAACGCTAAGTACTTTATACAAATTACGGGAAAAAATAATAATGAAGCTGCTTAAAGAATGACAGAAAAGCCTGTACAAATTCAGATTAAAAAAATTCGCTTAACTTTTCTCTTATGGGTGGTGTTTAACGAATCATAATGTGGACACTAACTGTGTTTTACAGGGACAATTCCAGCTTCTCAGGTTTTGAAGGAATAAAATGACGTCTGTAGACGGTGGCTGTTTGGAGTCAGTGCTTCTCTTCTCGTCTCGCCTATGGATTCTTCTGAGTTTTTTGTACACACGGCACATTTTGGAAGTCAGATCAAGTGTGAGTTGTTGGGGGGAACTTTTGTTACTGATTTCAGGGAGGAAAATCACAACCTAGAAGAGGAGAAGGCCAATAGTGCCACAAGTTCCATCCCCACCAAAGGCCTGATGGTACTTCTGTGGCGCAGAAATGAGTTGACTTTTCTCCCTAGTTCTTGGATGAGTTACTAGACCCAGTGGTTTGACATAGTCAAGCAGACTGCTTGGCCTTGTGTCATCTTGCATTGCACAAAAATTGTACAAAGGACCATTTTATAATTAAAGGGTATCACGAATGGACATGGCTGATAAGGCGCAGTCTGAACCGGGCTGGACACGATGTCCGTTGGTGTGTTAGCAGTAAGCCCTGGCACAGACGAGCACGTGGGATCCACTGTGTCCGTGACCAGCGGTTCAGGCCTGTCCCCCGTCAGGAGGTCCCCCCAGGAACACTTCTCCAGCCGGATGCTCTGCCTCCAGCTGAGCACTGAGGTTCGCAGGGCGCTCTCTGCTGAGATTAGAAATCAGCTACAAAGGTGCTCCTCACACCCACAGGGCTGCTGCTGAGGTCGCAGGAGCCAGACCAGGGAAGGCCTGAAACCAGCTCGCTGGAGGGAGACCATCTAATGCCTATCAATTCGATGGCAAATTAAACCTATGTGGGCTTTTCAGTCACCCGCAATGTCTTTCAGTTAAAAAGACCGCAAGTGATACAGCTCCTCCTCAAGTCCCTTTGATATTTAGAGGGGGAGAGACAAATTAAGTTCTGTTTCAGCAGAGATCTAGCGCAGCTCCACATGTCAGTTTGCTTCAGAAGCAGACAGCATTTCTATGTTTTTTACTTAGAAAGCTCTGTTTATAATAAAACAAACATACAGATTCAGGAGTATAATATCCTTTGAGTGGAGTTGTTTCAAAGTGTTTTACAACCCATCTGGTAGACTGACTCCAACCATTAGGCATGTTCTTGGAGAAAATGCCTTATTCACACAGATAGTAGTATGGTTCTGGCACTGCAAAGCAGAAGAATGAAACTTTGCAAAGCCAGGCATGCTGCACCATAAAACAGAGACATGTAGTTCACTGAGAAAGTGAAAAGGAGCAGTTGTTTAAAAAAAAAAAAAAAAAAAAAAAAGAGTTTTATTTTCTTTGTATAAAAGTTCTGCCTGCTGGGACTGAGTCTGCCTCTCCCAGCACCAGTAATTTCTTACGCATGTCTGTCTTTGCTGCTCTTGTCATTGAGGCACATTGAGATTATAAATTAATATATAATAATTTAAGTTAATATCATAATTGCTAGGTTTATAATTAAAATTTTGTAAAAGTATTCTGCAGCTACAGTCAATGAAATGAGAGCTGTTCATGTTAAAAATCATCAAAAACATGCTTCGCAAAGCTAATTGTAAGTATTATGAATGTACCATTTGAATCCCAGTAAAGCCCAGAGGCCTTTGTCAGGTGTAAGGCTCAAGGGAGAGCCCCTGGGAACAGGTGGTTTTAAAAAGAAAAACCAAAAAGACCAAAAAAAACCCCCTCAAAACACACAGCTAATGCCATGGAAGACTGCGTCATCATCACGCCACAAAAACTGCAAATTCCAATTTTGCATTCCCCACTACTTGCTAACATTTCAGGGAGGCAGGTGTGTGTTGCAGTTAAATCAGCAGCAAATCTTGAAATATATATATTAATCAGGTAAGCTGCAGGCTATCTGTTCAGAAGGGAAAACCCAGCCAAGGTGCCACTCAGTGGCAGTGCAGGGTGTAGGGACACTGGGTGAGAGCAGGGGCAGTGGGCAGGCAGCTGCCTGCACCCTACCTGCGCCCTGCCTGCACCAGCCGCAGCCCCGCAGCCCAGCCAGGGCCGCTTAAAATAATGTTAGTGCTTTGTATTGACTGGAGCTTGTGATGAAACCTTATCCCAATACTTTTAAAGCAGAGACAGCTGTGAGTAGCTGTTAAATAGACACAAACAAGAGCTCGGTCCAAAATATGCATGTTCAACATAGTGCTTTATATATAAGTTGTGCTGCGAGACCACAAAAATGAAGAAACCAAAACATATTAATTATTTGAAATAGAAACACTCTCATTTTTAAAGGCAGGCACCCTTTTTAGATGTCTTATTTAAGTGTCACACTGATTTTTTAAATCTCTGAAGCCCCTTTATCTCAGTGCACTTATTTTATGAGAAATATATTTTGACACATGGTTTTGGTTTATTATGTAATGCTTCAATAAGTAAATGCAAATTACCTATAATGATCTTTTTAATTTGAAACATAACTTGACCAAAATCAAACTTTTCAAGCACATAAATAGAAAGAGGTTGGTGGGTTTTTTTTAAGTTTGTCTTATTTCACAAATTAATTTCAGTATCTGACACACACACACTTCAAAGAAGTTCACATTTAATGTGAGTAGGACAAATGAAAAAAAAAAAAAAACACAACCAAACAAAATCAACACCCCCCCCCAATCTTGGAATGTGTCATTAAAACCACATGGATTTTAAATTCTTGTTATTATACAGAAAAATTGCATTAACAGATTTTGACCTCAAGACTAAGCCAAGGTACATGTGTTACAGCCCCAGCATCTCCGCTCTGATCTGTAGGACTGTTCCTGCATACTGACTAAACAAATGCAGCCTACTGATGTAATAGCATCCTGCATATGTCTCATATTAATGGTCTTTTCCTAATAGTAATAGCATTAAAAACCTGCCCACTTTGCTATTGAGTTACCCTATTTAGGATAATTTGCCCAGAAAGACTATCCTTGAGCATGTGAACAAGCATAGCATTTTATAACACTTAAAATATCGAAATCAAAGCAAGCTGACAGTTTGATTCCAGAACTGGTATTTTTCCATTAAAAAAAAAAAATCTGTTGTGTTTCCTGAATAATTTATTATCTGGATTTTTGTTGCATTTCCCACATGGAATTGATGAAGAAAAAAAATACTTTTTTTTTTTTCTAAAGAAAGTTTGGAAGAGCAAAAATTCACACATGGAAAACAAATGAGCATCGGGAAACACTCCTGGTATCTAATGGCTACTTGGTACATCGCCAGAATTCATAGAGATCCTTAAAATCAAGTAAATTATGCCCGCAGTGATAGCTCCCTTTCGCTGGAGTCCCACAACAACCACCGAACGGCGGAGCGGAGCTGAGCTGCCAAATTTCATTTTTCGCCTCCCAATTCCTTTCAATTAAGGCGATTCGTTTGCCACAGAGGGGCCGGTGCATGTTTCATGGCACGGCAGGTAGGGCTCAGCTGACCCCTCGCTTGGGCGTGCGGCCCCGTCCTGCGAACGCTGCTTTGCTGAGTCAAAAAAGGAATAAATGCCAGAAGGTGAAAGTGATCAGAAACATGCAGCTTCTTTAAAGAGCCCACTAAAGGAAAATGGAGAGAACATGAGCTTTCAGAGGAATATAAAAAAAAAAAGCGTTACTCTCCTGTTCTGTTCTTCTGATAAGAGATCACACGCTTTAAATACCTTATTGAACTCGCAGGTTAAGAAACCTGCCACTCATCACACACCAGATTAAATAACTGGTGAATTATGTGCTAGGAAAATTAGGGTGGATTACACAAATATCTGTTAAGGCTATGATAAATATTTATAAACAATCTTCCTTGCAGAACATGTCTCTGTCATTCATTTCACTGCAATGAAAAACCTGGAACAATGCAACTAATGACTACATTGTTCCAAAGTTAAGTAGTATATCTAATAAGGAAAATAATCAAATGAGCCAAACTCTTTATGAACATAACAGTGAAGCAATTAAAATAAATGTGATTTTCCAGATCAAAACTTCTGGCTGTTAATTGCTATATGGCACCTATCCTAGTCATATGAGTTTCCCTTGCAGCTGTTTTTGTTTCATGATACATTTTGAAATCCCAGGAGCTGCACCCTGGGCTCTGCTGTACAGACAGTGAGCCTGAAAATCAGGATACTTATCAAGTGTTTATAATCCGGGCAGATGAACTCTCAAGGCAGGCCTTGGAGAACAAGCACTTTCTTGCCATTTGCATTTCGTTTGCAATGTGTTTCCAATAAAGATAATTTATTGACGTATACTTATGGGCAGCGAGCTGGGGCAGCCGAGGCGTGGGGAGCGAGGAGGTGTCCCCAACCTCCCAGTGCTTAGGGGTAAGGGCACCGCTGCATGCGCTGAGCTAATGGACCCCATGGTGTGGGGCTGGTGATGCAAATAATGCAGATACAATTCAGCATTTCTCTTATCTTCCATGGCCCCTCATGCTCTGCATCTGACAGCTTCCCTTGTGTTTTATTTTTTTGCAATTTCTGCTATTTATGGGTGTCCGAGTTCAGGAACAGTGGGGCAGGAGGGCTGCGAGCTTATTTAACCCACAACACATCACCCCTTGAGCTAAAATTGCACACTGGAAACCTGGCATATTCCAGCCAGTTTATTTCAAGCTGTACTTTAGTATCTGTGGGTTATTAACGAGATTAAAGAACTCAGTTACAGAGAATGACAAATGTAGTTTGTCCAACATTAAGCAGATATTGGCATCCTTAGGTGCAACTCGGGAGTCGGTGATCTCAGCTATTGAACAGGCGAAAGCCATGAGCAATATGATATTGATTAGACAATGGGTACTGTATTTACCCACATAGTTTTGTTGTGTGAGGCTCAATGCAATGTGTTTTTATTTGGGAAACTTAAGGAAGATGATTAAAAATGTTGTAAGGAGAGCCTAGCAGCCTTCGTGCTTTTCTTTTTAAAGGCTACAGATGTCTTGTCTTCTTTCCTTAAAACTACATGTACTCCCTCCCCACGTTCCAAAAGATCAAGGGTAATAAGAACAACAATAATAATACAGGATCCTGGAATTTTTCTACATGCCTCAAGAGAACTTTAATTTTTTCCAGAAACTGTTTTCTGACAACAGCCACCTCTTCTACTTTTCCTTTTACCCTGCCTGGATTGCCAGCATGACTCTGGCTAAGTTAAAATGGTGTCTTTGAATGCAGGAACTTTTCTGTAGGAAACACTTCTCTTGCTAACCGAAACTATGTAGGGTTCAGCTATCCTTCACAGCCAGTTTTATCTCTGTTCTGTGCCCTCCGTACAATCCCTGCTTTCCCCTTGCACTGCCAGGCGGTACCGATGCCAGCGGTCATTGTTGCTTTTGCAGATAATACGAGATGGTTAAAACTTGAGCTTTAGTCTCAGTTAAAGCTGTGGTCCTGGGAAGTGCCTGCTTCCAGGCCTGCCTGAGTTGCCAGTGTGGGTCAAAGCGATGGCTGTGTGAGTTTTAGGGCATGGCTCATGTCTCTCAGCATGCTCAAACCGGCTGTGCAATACCCAGTGCCTTCCCAGCTCCAGGGAAGTGGTTATGTCAGGATCTCAGGTAGCCTTAGAACCAGACTAAGTCACACCCACAAACATCTCAACCGATCAGCCCGAAGCATCCCTGGAGAATATGTCCTATTTTGCTATTTCTCCCATCAATTGCATTCCCTTTCTCTGAGGGCTTTCCTTTTTTTTTTTTTTAAATCCCTCAGCACTCTCACGTTTGCCAGCCCCAACATCACGTTCCTCTCTTTCGTCAGGAGACTGACTCATAGCATCTTTCAATTTGGACTCATTTTTTTTTTCTGTGGGACTTTGGCCCAAACAACACAGCACACAAGGCACCCGCCCAGACTCGACACACAGCGAGGCACCCGCCCAGCATGGGGGTGAAATGGGACCCATATTTTCACCATCTTCTTTGCCCCCGGCAATTTTACCATACCGAGACTATTGTACCCACGTTTAGGTGTGATAGCTTAGCGTTTCCCCTCCCTCCATGGGTGACTGCTGCGCTCTAACTCTCCAGGCTTCTGGCCATGGGGTTTTAAATTATTTTTCTCCAGCCCAGTCCATCCCCAATGCACTGGTGCTGCTGCCAGCACCGGTTCCCATTTGTAAGGCAGCTTCTCACAGCTACTGCTGCTCCCTCCACCCTCGAACCTGATGCTTTCCAGCTCCAGGCTCTGCAAGGAGAGGCACGAGGCAGGACGTGTGGAGTGCCTGGAGGAGTGGGCGAACGGCTTCGGGACCCGCACTCGGAGCAGCTTCTCCATCTGCACCACGTCACGGGAATACAAAATGGCACCGAGTCGTACTTTTCCTCATTAGATGTGGGCAAACTTGGCGGGAGCACAAGTGCAAAAGCTCATCTTTCTTCAGCTGCTCGTAATTCATGCTTGAGCAAGAGCATTATTTGGGGCTTAAGTCAGATTCTTCTAAGTAGGTCACAATTCTTCTAGACACAAATTCCTGCCTCTAACTTCTCAGAAACATGGATTCTCAGTCTCTCCTGCTTTGTGTAACACCTCCGGTGCCCTCTTATCAGCTTTATAAGCTCATCAAATGCATCCACAAAACAGTTACTGAGTTTCTGCCTGCATAGGGTTCAGAGTTGGACAAGTTCCCCTGCCTTGGGTGGCAGCCATTGCTCTGTCTGATGCGAACGGCTGATTTCTCCCATTTTAATGATGTTCCACTGTTAGCCCTGTAGCCAGGTAAAAGGATGTATCCTGCATCTCCTACGGTCACTACATCAATGAGAGGACAAAAGGCTGCAGAAATGGCCAGGGAACTCCAGTCCATATGGGGTTTGCTGTCTGAAAGAGACGCAGTGCAGTCCATGCTATAAAACAGAATTCATTTTACTGGTACAGAGATCAATTCCCCACATCATCAAAGCATGTGTTAGGCATTAGTCCAGGTTTTTTTGCATAGCACTATAAGGGGTTTGGACACACCCAGGGATACAATGAGGGAGATGATAAAAGAACTCAACGAGATATAGAGGAGAATACAACTCAATGCAATACAGCACAGCACAATACGACATAACACAATACAAGGATGGTGTAGAGCTCTTCGCTGGACTGGCAGGATGTGGCTTTATGATATTTCTGTGGGATAGTTCTGATAGCCCACACCAACTCACCATCCTGTTATTGAAAATTATAGTGATTTGCTTCTGTCAAGCCAAAAGAAAGAAAGAAAGAAAGAAAGAGAGAAAGACATTTTAGCCCCCTCTCAATGGAGGGATGAGTCTGACCTTTAAACATACTAGCGTGAGGTGTGAACCAACAAAACACCGTATTTCTCAACAGAGGTGGAGACTTGCAGGTAAATACGGGTTTAGGGAAGTCGTCTGGCCAGGAGTGGATAGCTCTCGTTAGAAGACAGATGTTGGGACACTTATCTGCATCACAATCCCAGATGCTTTTTATTCCTCGATTGCCACTTTGGTGTGCAGCAGTAAAATGCTGGCGCTGGATCACAGCCTGTTCCTGTGGTCATTTTGTATCACTGAAATGAGTTGAAGTGTTATTTTACAATGGCATACAGGATGCCCGCAGGCTTTTATGTTTTATTTTTGTGTCCGTGAAGTTATTTTTTACTTCCTCTTCTGAAAAGAAACAAAATGTTAAATGTCTAATTGAATAGACTGTTGGAAAAGCCACATAGGAAGGTTGAGCACATGAACTTCTGTGAAGCAAATGCCTTTGTTTCCAAACAGTCTAGTGGTAGCAAATATTTATTGACATTTTCCTTCCACAGGGGCGTTAACAATTATAATTTACTAGTGTGTACATCATGAGTACTTTCAGATTTTTGAAGAGAACATCTGTTGGTCAAAGATGAAAAAAAACCTTGAAAAAAAAATTCTATTTTTCCAGGGTTATGAATCTAACAGCATCACAAATTATCGCTAGGAAAACATTTCAAAAGCCTGAACTTGCACTTATGGAAAAAGGAACACAGATAGAGGAAACAGATAAATATGTGTTGTGTTAGTAGGCTTTGTTTTCTGAAATGATATATTGTTCCGGAGAAGTGGTTAACAAACAAATTATTGTCTGTGTCCAATACAGCCAGCTCTTTGGTTCCACCGAACAGATGTTGAGGTGAAGCAGATTAAAGCTTAATTCACAAAAGGGCTGTACCACAGGAAAGGTGCCCTAAGTTTATCTATTGTTAAATAATATAATTTATTGTCTTAGAGGGCTACAGAGCAATTTCTGTTGCTTTTCTACTTTTTGAACAAAGATTTATAACATAGATAATCCCCAATTTTAGATATTTGCTGCAGGTTATATTTGAAAGAATTTCCCAAAAGACTGATAACCCTTTTTTTTTTTCCCTTAACCACTGTCAAACCAGTGAACTAATATGATGCCTGCTTCAAATAAATGTATTTGCTGCCTCTGTGCATGATAAGTTTTCATTTAGTCTATGATCAGCTGACAGTATGCAAGTTTGCAGATACCAGTAATTGAATACAGATAACCTTGGTTGTTGACCTATGCAGAGCCATGACTGTCTAGTTTCCATTGTTTCTGTTTTTGCTAGTTGACACAAAACTGATGTGGGCTGAATTTATATATTAGCTATCCATTATAGTGGGAATTGCTTATCGTTATGGATGGATATTGCAAGAAGTTTCTATCTATTTAACCTAATAAGATGGCAAAAATGAACCTGATTGGGCCAATTCAGGATTGGATTTAACCCTTAGCAACCCAGTTTGTTTCCACACAGAGAGCAGGGCATGAAAAGGACGTCTGCCTTATTTCTGTTTTTCACATATTAATTTT
>NC_090669.1:5598390-5613390 GCF_013368605.1 Nyctibius grandis | reverse complement strand
TCTGTCCAAAAAGGCACTTAAACATGTGGTTAAGTTGAAGTGGCATCGAGCCAAAGGGATTTAAACACTGCTGAAGGCCTGGCTTCATCCCTGTCCTGCGTTAGCACAGAGGTCCACAAAACAGCCTGCACTTATTTCTTCCCGATGCCATCAACGCCGATGACCTTTCATCTCTTCATCTGCAGAGGCGGCGAGCACCTGGCCACCTGCGGTCACCATGGAAACCACAGGATTTGCTGACTGTATTCTTTTCCTGGATGCACGTTAAAGACTATTGGCAAGTGGGACACCTGAGCCAAGGTGAGCTGATTAAAGAATCTTGGACTAGTTGAGATAATTCTTAAATTTTAATCAGCACACTTTCTTATTTGCTGCCAAAAATAATTTAGATGATGAATAAATGCATGTGTCGTGCATGCATGGCTGTAATTCAGCCATGGTCACAAACTTTGCCAGTAATACATGCAGCAGAAAAAAATATTTACTACCTTTAGCATGTGGTAATAAGTCTGTTTTCTCATGTTAAACCTGGGTTGAGCTAGGCTGGAAGGTTAGAAAAGGCATCAAAAGGAAATTAATGCTTACTGATAGGTACCAAAGCAAAGATGGTCTCAGCAACGTAACACGAAATGTCACCAGAGTCATTGGGTGAACCTGGTTTCTCTTTTGCTTCTTGAACTGCTCCATCTGGAAACCAACAGAAGCCTCTGCTGTAAATCGCTAGCAAGGGCGGGGAGGCTCTGCCCTCTCCCTGGGACCCTCCCGCGCCGCAAGGGCTGTGCCACGGCAGTGGGCATCGGGTGGGTGCAGGGGCACAAGTTCCGGGACACACTCTGGCACATGGAAAGAGTTATTTCACAAGCTCTGTGTGCTCTGCCAGGCGTTATCCTGCTATATAAAATAGGCCTCTTTTAGCTACATTTAGTGTTTCAGTACTTTCCCGTGTGAAGATAGATAGTAACTAACTGTGGTGTGGGGTCATCTGGAGCCCAGAAGTCAGAGCTCAGGGGCCCAACAAATAAAAGGTTAGAGCTCAGGTTTTTGGCAACAACACATAGAAACCACCAAACCAACACCCAAATCCCCACAGTGTGGGTTTTGGTCCACCTCTGATGCACCGATCTATGAGAATCCCCTGCTCTGCAGTGCTACAACTGTAAATGTTCAAGATATAGAATAGTAAATAAAAGCGAAGGCAAGCTAACCCACTGTCATTACTCCGTGTACATCTACTCACAAGGGATAAATCAGAAAACAAATTTGCAATGTATCAGCCTAACGAAAATAAATGTTTTGGGCAGCGAGTTGCATTTTTCTAGTGAATAGTAGAACAGCAAAAATGCAGCTTGCAGGTGGAGAAAATTAGTCAATCAGCTGCCTTTGGACAGAAAGGGGGACAAGGAGGAACTGGGCAAGTATGCATGAAATAGGAAAAGATACAGAAGAGTATTTTGACTTTATTTTGAAGAGACATTGCTGTTTTAAAATGACACTATCTGTAATTATCTGTCAGCCTACATAGGTATCTACAGCTATGCAGGTATCATTCCTATGCATGGATCTGAACAAGCTGAACATCAGGACGACGCTTCTCCACAAGGCCAGGTGAGAAAGCAGGGGTGGGTGTGAGGAGCCTGGGGCAGAGCTGGGGCAGCTCCAGGTGCCCCAGCCCAAAAGCCTCCTCCCATGGCCCCAAACAGGGCTGGGGGGACCAGCGGGGCATTGCCTGCTGGGGTCTTGCCCTCTCCGGCTCCCCAGGCGTGCTGGGCAGGCCAGCGCCCCGGTAAGCGTGCACCTATGCCCCGCGGCCAAGAGTGATGGCACGGGGGAGGATGAGGAGAAGGAGAGATGGGGAAGAGATGTAACGTGCCCAGCCTAGAGATTAAATTTGGGGCAACCTTCGGCCCCGACCTCCTAGTTCTACATCCTGTCTTTCCTTGCACCTCGTTACTCATTGGGCTGTCGAGCCTGGACTCCAGCCTGCTGGGAATTAAGGGCTGCAAGTTTATTTGAAAGGAAACAAAACAAAAACACACCAGTTTACCTCATTACTGGCAGCCATCACGATGGCTTGCTCTGCAGGACCACACAGGGAGCAGAGGCAGTGGCACACTGACAACTAACCTGCCCGTCAGTTGGGCTGGGAGCACTGCAGGGTTTGGATGCCACGGAGCGTTTTTCGGTGCTAACGAGGAGCTGAGCTCTCTTTTCTGAGGCGCAGTTTTATAGTGCATCGCTCTGCCCCAAAGCCCAGGGAGCCAAGCGCTGTTCCCAGGGGCAGCCTGCCTGGGGGCTGCAGCCCCCCCTTTCTGCAGAGGCTCTCGGGGAGAGGAGATGTCAGTGCACAGGGGTGCGTGCTGCTGCCGGCGGAACGCACACTGCACCGTGCTGGGGGCTGTCCACCCATCACACGGTGCTGGGTGTCCAGCCAGGGTACCAGAGAGCCCCAGCCATCTCCAGCAGTGGGGTGATGCTGGCCTGAGACATCAGGGCAAGGAACCAGCCACCTGAGCTGTGGCTGAGGGTCTTGCTGTGGGACGGGTGGCCCTATGCCCAAAGCTTCATCTGAAGGGACAAACAGCCTCTTTTGCGGCTGTCTGGCTGCATTTCGTGTTCTTTTTTCCAGACTTGACTTGACGGGTGTTGCCCAGAAGAATAATTCTCTCCTTCTGGTCAAAAATGGGGAAATTCTTAGGCATAAAACCCAGCTCAGCTGTGACCCGTGAGGGACCTCGAGCCGCTGATACTTTGTCAGGTAATCAAGTTACACGATTTAACTGTACAAAAGTAACGGATGCAGTTTATTTGTTTTAACTCACTAAAAATGTTTAAACCTACGGAGGGGCTTAGAACATCTACAGCCATCACTGAAATTAGAATGTGTGAAAACTGACATTTCTGCATGGAAGTATTGGAACTCATTCAAAACCTCTGCAGGCTCCGTGTACGCAGGCAAATGCAGTGATAGGACTGTATGATGGATTATTTGTGGGTACATGGACATGAAACCACAAGCACAGAAAGGCAAACATTCAGGTTTCATTTTGAAATCCTGGACATAAGTAAAGCCTTTGTTTCTTCCATCGTGCTCGTCCCAGGCAGTGCTGCGCAGCTGGGGACAGAGAGGCAGGCCTGCATCACCATCAGGTGTGCGTCAGCTAATCGCCGACCTGGTGATGACATTCACATGTGCCCACTTAAATAAAGCTGCAACCCCCACAATAAAAAGTCCTCACATGCCGGCTGCTAGGGCTTTTAGAAGTGACTTTCTGGCCAGTCTCCTGGAGAAGGTGGAAGCCCTGCGTGGACGCAAGGTAAGCAAAATGCCTCTATGGATGTATTATGTTGTTGCACTGTGACTTTAAAACTCAGACTAAGTTGCTGTATCTTATTCTATGACTGATGAGGAGAAACTCTTTTATTGTTTAACTATCTCTGCTTATAACTTTAACTGTGGGTAACTCCTAACCCGCATTCAGGGAGCGGGGTCCTCAAGGTGTACAAACACGGAGCAAAGATTAACATATGCACACACAGCATCCCTGAGTATAAATACACATAAAAAGGGCATCTCAACACGTGGCTGGACTTGTTTGCAAGGCCCAGGCATATCTGGACACCTACCTCTGGCTGGTATTAAACACAACCTGTGATTCTATGTGTGCATGTAAAGCAAAGTGTAATATTTCTCTAGGACAGTTGTGTGTCTTCTCCACCTGGCAGGGTTCAAACCCAGCTCACTGACCGGCTGTGCTGCTGCAGCTGCTGAGGCTCTCGCCTGCCTTCAGGCTTTCGTTCCAAGAGCGCTTCTGGTGCCAGAGGGTTTTGGCAACAGTTATAATGTGAAAGATTATTTCCATTGAGGAAACCATTGGTGATAGCAGTGATGAGAAGGTATGTGTGGTGTAAGCCACGGCTTGCTGAAGGCATTAGACCACGAGGGTATGCAAGGACAGGCTGTAGGTACCTACAGCTAGTGAGGAAGCTGCTCCACAAATGAAATGATGGCGTGTTAGTGGGGAAGTGAATATGCTAAACAGAGTTTAACCCCTGAGCTGCCCCTAGTGAATAAAATGTTTCCAGAAGCCTCAACAGACTTGGCCTGAGCTAGGTGTTCATTCAGCTAATGAAAACATTATACCCCCTCTGTCTAACCAAGCTGATATATTCACCAAGCATCACAGTGAAAGAAGACATGTGTTTTGGCCATGTTTGTTGCCAAGTTGCCTAATACCAATGTGGATGTTATAAACTCATGCAGTACTTAAGTTGCTGTGATCTTGAATTTTATTTTCTCCCACAGCTGCCCAAGCCAGCTTACATGCTGATCAGTATCTGCTGCAGCCTGGGAATAGTCTGGCCCCAGGTCCTTGGGCAGGGAAGTAAATCCTAACTGACATCAATAAACTGAAAAATTCTGAGCCCTGGCAGTGACAAAGGGAATAGTGAACGAGAGCAGTATTTCTTTATATTGATCTACCTTTCCTGCTCATCTACTAATAACATTGGCTATTTACCCTCTGTAATAAGCTGGGATAGGTGCTTATGCTGGTACTAGGTTTCCAGTTCTCCCAGTAAGTGCCAGGATGTAGGAATCAAGAAGCCCTCAAATAAAGCAGCTGGCCAGAACCACATAAAATTAAGTGTATTAATATTTTAAAGCTGGCAATTCAATCTTGTCTGACAGATTTAGATCTTGATTTTCATGCCCAAGAATTTCCCCACAAGATATTTAAAGAGCTTTCAACCCAATCTACCAGACACAGGGGAACACATGGCAAGGAAACCCTCCTATGGCCCTGTATTCTGGGTTTCTGCAGCTGTATGGGGAATCCAGGGAGACATCAATGCCTTTGTTTCAGCTCTGTAGTCCTTACACTTTGAAGGGAATTGGAGTTTAACCTGCTCTTTATATTTCCACTTTTACTTGTATTTCTTGAGCTTGTATTGTGTATCGTTAAAGGTAGTACTGTGTGTCCATTTTATCCCAAAAGTAAACACTGTCTATTTACCAATCGAGATTGGTACATTTTAAAGATATGGGACTGCTTTTGAGGGGCACCTAAATACAGGATGATTCCACAGCCTGAAGAAAGTGCAGAGGATGAAAAGTGGGTACAACAAAGGCTTATAAGATCAACGGTGTCATGGAAAAAATTATTTGGAGCAAGAATTTAAGAACTCGGTGCATATTCACACAACACATAGTGAAACTGTGGAATTCAATGCCCCAGGATCTTGTGGATACTGAAAGTGTACATGGCCTTAAAAAGTGATTATGCACAGTAATGGATGGGGAGGTGGGGAAAAATCTGTCAAGGGCTATGAAAAGCGATCAAGATACCAGATCTGGCTCAGCTAATCAGAGCTGCTGGATGGAGAAAGCTGGGAAGCTGTGCTAGGGAAGCAGCAGCATCTAGACACCCTTCTCTGGTCTTTCCTAAGTGTCTGCTGCTGGTGGAGAAGGAACAACACCTTCTCTAGACAGGACATTTGCTCTGATCCTTATACAGCTGTTCTCATGTACAGTGTAAGGCTCAGGTTCAGATAAAGAAAAAGCAATGAGAAAACCAGAAAAGCACAGATATGTACCTTATTAATGGAGTCTGTGCCTGCTCTTCTGACAAGGGAAGATGTGTGTTTCTCCTGAGTGAGAAGCTGATGTCAAGCATACCTTGAAAGTGAGTGGTATTATGCTGCTTAGCATGAGATCCTTCCACAGGGATCCTTAATGTTCATAATGAGCCAGCTGGAGAAACCAGTGCAAGAAGTTAGAGGACACTTTCTTTGGAAGATTTTTAAGCTTTAATTTCTTTCTACAAAATAGTCAAGAAATAGTTCTACATCAAGACTAAATCTCTATTAAAACTTTAAGTTCTAAAGCACATAAAAATTAGGGATGTGGTTTAGTGGTGGACTTGGCAGTGCTAGGTTAATGCTTGGACTTGATGATCTTAAAGGTCCTTTCCAATCAAAACAATTCTATGATTCTATTATTTTCTAGCAAAATACAATTTTTCTCAAAAGTTGAGATGTGCTGTGTGATGGACCTACCTGTGTCAGGTAACTCTGAGCCCTTCAGGGCCTCCTTGTGCCAAGCATGGTACAGACATACAGCGAGATGGAGAGGCAGGCGTGCGTCTGGACACCAAACTGCAATGCTTTAACTAAAAACTCTCTCACCCCAAAGCACTGACAGGCTGCATGGGCTGACCCATGCCTGGGAATTGGGCAGCTGGGGGAGACTGACCCACCAGTGCCTCAGCATTTGTAGCTTGCCCATTGGCAGCAGTTACTGCCTGCAACCCATAAACCCCATCCTGGCTGTGGGGGCAGCCCTGTGCCGGGTGCCCTGGCAGGCTCCATCCCCTCCTGCCAGCTCGTGAGCTGCAGCCACAGGCCCCCAAAAGCAGGTCTGGCAGAGCTGGACAGCTTGAAGTGACTATGCTTTAAATACCCTCAAAAAGAGTAAATGGAACCTGCTCCACAGACCCCAGAGATGAGTGGGTGCATTCATTTAAATTAATCTTTTTAAAAACTATACTCATTTTTAAGAGTTTTTGTAAACTGATCACAGATACTCAAACTCTATGCACAGAAGTCTCTTAAACACAATAGGTAGTGAAATACAGAGGCCAGGCAGCCAAAACAAGAGGTCACTACATACCTCCATGCTCATATTTTACCTTTTTGCAGTTTGCTGGTGTAGTAGGATGGTCCTATGAGAAGGTGAGGCTGTTGCTTCCTTCCTTTTCATACATGAGGTAAGACCTTGGCCAACGAATGTTAATAAGAAAAAAGTATTTCATCTAGAGTGCTTTCTCATGGTGTGGAGGTCTGGATTTGAGTTAGAGAAGGACAGAGAGGCTAAAGAGACATTAAAACCTGAGGAGGAATGGAGGATTGCAAAGAACATGGATGTACACCAAGAACAGAGCTAGCAAAGTAAGACAGACTAAAACAAATGCATCCAAGATAATTCACAAGGACAGGGCTACCGAGAAAAAGATACACATTAGTGAAAGCTGAGATTTAGGTGAATCTGAAGAAACCGCCTTAAATACATCACAGTTGCCTTTCCAGTAGCTCATTGGGTTTTTTCCCCATAGTAGTTTCCCCATGTTTATTTTGGCATTTGTGGGGAAAATGTCAATGAGAGAACTACTGTTAGTGTGCCCTTCTGTATGATGAGTTATTCCAGTACCTTGGCAGCTATTTTCCAACAGATTAAAATTCAGATACTGGGAGAGTTCATCCAGTTCACATAAATCTGCATAGAAATTTTATTAACTTATAAGGTTTTTTTATTTGGTGTGCCACCTACAAAACGAAAACAGATTGATCGCTTTCTTGTAAGACAGAAGAAAAAAAATATTTAAAAAGTCTATAAAAATATATGCTTTTCTAAAAAGATGAAAGTACTAATCTCTTAAACAGCAGCACTTGGGCTCCCACACCTTCTAAAAAAAAAAAAAGCCACAAAAAAACCAACTTAATTTTCTGTTTTCTGGATTAACATTTTTCCCTTTTTGTTTGCATTGAAGAGAAACATACCAACAAAAAAAAAAAAGGGAGAAAAATTAAGGCACTGGGTTGGCACTCAGGAGATCTGGTTTCAGTTCCTGGTTCTGTCAAACACTTCCTATGTGACCTTGTAAATGTCACTTTTGAGCATGTAAAACCATCTGGCCTGATCTAGTGAAACATGTATTTAATTTTAAGATGCAAGTAGTTCTACTTACATCTCACACGCTTAAATTTAAAGACATGTTTACATGCTTTGCTGGTTGGGAGCCACAAGGCTCAGCCACTTGCGTTACCCCCACTGACTCCGGTACCCCAACTGCAGAGTGAGGGTAAGGAATGGTTGGTCTTTCTAAGTTCTCCAAGCAGAGGCAGTGGCTCTCCACATGTACGGCAGCAGCACAGTGGGGTCTCCATTTCAAGTGCAGGAGTAATGCAAATAATTTGTATGGATAAAAGCTGCAAATTCAGATGCCCAAGTTGTAAATAACAATCTGCATTTAGGCACTGAAATACTGGCCTGATTTTTTGGAGTTGCTGAGCAACCGGCACTCTCAGCAAGTCAAGAACCCACAAATGCTTTGTGCTTCAGAAAACTAGGTCGCTTACTTGGAGGCTAAAAATAGATTTCTGAACCCCAATTTCAAGACTGAAACTTTGCCTTTATGTCTTTAAATGTACACTGATACTGTATTCTGTTCCCTGCCATTATAACAAGCCGTAGCCACAAACGCTATATAAAACTCGGATCCAGAAGTAAAAATAGCATCATTTAACCATTTCACTGTTTTCTAAATGTAATTAAAAAGAATAGATTTCCACTGAGACATTTTAAATTATGTATATAATATACATATGTGTATACACATGTTTTTAATGTACATAGTATATACAATGTTATTTTATGGCATAGCAGATGTTTCTTAATTCCCTGACACCACGCACTGGAGTAAGATTATGCCAGGCTATTTTATTATGAATAATGTGCTTGCTCCGTCATTAAGTGGGTTATTAAAGACATAAACAAACTTTTATGCCCTGCTTTTCAACAGCTGTTGGTGGTCTACAAAGTGATAATCCTGCTTTCAGCAAATATTCTTAGACTTAAAATCAAATAGATTTCCCAGGCAACCAAGTTGACTCATGAGTGGGAAGATCATAACTTTGTGACATCTCCAGCGCCACAGAAGCAGAAATGGCATTACTTCTAAGAAAAGCCCTTAGATCGCAGGCTGGAAATGAGATGGCTGCTCCATATATCATTTCTTCCTACAACCACACAGTAACTCCTGTACTAAGCAAACAAGCCTAACTGGCATTTATTTCAGCAGCAACAGCAGGGGAGGAAAAACTCAAAAACAAATGCTTATTTTAAATAAAAAAAATAAACACATTGGGAGAAAAAAATCCAGTACATGTGACAATAGCTGGTATTTTTCCTTCCTAATTAATTATGTGGTAAAGACAGTTGCAAATCCTGTAACCTTAGCTTTGAAGAAAAGCAGCTGAGTAGGTTGGATAACTTCAAACAAAAGGGTAGCCGGGACAATAAAGGTTAGGTGGCCATGTTCCGTCACGGGCATTACAGCTATTAATTTAAACGGATGTGACCCCTACATGACAAAGCTCCAAAGGTGTACAGGGAAGAGGGTTTATTCTTATAAATAGGACTGATGCCAGGTCAAGCAGCCCCCCTTGCTTTGGACTTCCTAAAGAAAACAGCTTCAGACAGCTGAGCAAAAGAGTTATGGAGAGTGCCGAGATAGGAAATATCTACAGTTCCTGATATATTATGGTTGGCCCCAGGAACGAGGAAGCCAAGAGCCAAAGGTAGTCCTAAAGGGTGCTAAACTGTACAGTGCTAATGTACACAACAACATCCTCATACAAGCAGATGTTTAAAGAAAAAAAAAAGGGAGGGGGGATGGAAATTGTATTTAGACCATGTTGCACTCACCCTAGGGAGGAAAACTAAAAAAGGGAGAATGTGGAACCAATTTTCAAGCTTGAGCAACTGAAAGTCTATTAAATGATTCTGTCATCAACATGAGACGAGAAAAAAAGTAATAATTTATACAACAAATTGGGTAATTGTAGCTGCATGGACAAATGATATTTCTTCCCTGATAACTGAACAAACATTGTTAGAAGAGGAAGGTTATAAGGAAATAGCCACTTTAGTGAACTACAAGCACCAAGTCTCCTGCTTCTGTTCATATCAAAAGAAAGGCATTAAGGACTGAAGGGTGTATATGCTCTTGATCACAAACAAATACTTTGAGTTCCTTAGTTGTTTTTTTAGTAAGTGCATTTGACTTGCTAAAGATGGGCTCAGCTTCATGTAGCTAGAAGCAATCTCAGCCTGACTACTGCATTGTGCCAAACTCAAGTCAGGTTTTTTCGAAGAGATAGCAACGTAAACTGGAGGAATTACAGGAATAATATGGAAAACATATAATTTATTTGTTTGACTCTATTGTTTTCTTAAATACAAGCTGCATAAAAAGTAACAAAACAATCAGTATAAACTTGTAGTAGATACATCCAGAAAATAAATAGTGGGAACACAGTGGAAGCACCAGCAAGTCAGGGTAACACGGGGTGTAAGGCAGCACCTTCTGCATCATCAGGTTACCCAGTGCTGGAATCGTGCAGTGGTCAGCCAGGGCCAGTGGAAGGACCAGGAGAGCAAACCTGGAACATGCAGAAAACCCAGTGGATGGAGCACATGTGGGAACACATATATAGAATGGTTAAATTCCTAAGTTTCAGGACCTTCAAGTTTTTATTTTCTCTTCTGCCACAGACTTCCTGTGGGATGCTGGGTGAGTCACTTAGTGACTTTTATGCCTTTGTATTGTTCTGCTCAAGATTATGCTGGATTTTGCCTGTGGAGACCAGGCCCTTAGTTCCAGAAACACTTCTTGAAGGGTCACTGTTGAAATATAAATTCTTAAACTTACTTAGCCTAGGGGTTTGCAACATGCAGTGCTGACCTCAAAACTCGTTACCCTTCAAATTAGGAGGACGCTGTATAGATTTCCTTGGCAGGGCTCTTCTAAAGTGCAACTGAAAACTCATCTTCCTTGGGGAAAGAAGAAAAATTCAGTTCCCTGGCCACAGGGGATGAATCTCCCATGCGATGATGCACTAACCATATGTGAGGTAGGAGGGTGTAACACAAGCCTGAGTTAAAGGTTCAGTTGTGCAAGGTGTTAAATCACTCCGGCGTCAACAGGACCATGCATATCCTTGCAGATTAGCATGTGCTGAAAGGCTGTGCTGGTGAAGGGCTCTGCTCCCTGTGATCAAGGTTGGCTTTGAGAGGCTGAAATGAGAGGAGATAAAAAGGGAAAAGGACTTTTGTTAGGATCAATTTTCTGTCTATCTTTTTATGTATGCTTCCATCTATTTGACTACATGCATGTATGTAAACAGAGCCAGTCCCCATGCCCCCTCATGTCTGAAATGAAAAATAATAAAAATATATTTACATAGCCTCAACATTAAGCTATTAAAAAGCTACAGTCAGTATAACAGAGGGGGGAAAAAAATTGCAAAGAATGATTTGCATAGCAAACACATTTCACAGTTGTTTTGGACAAATGCCCTCAGTAAATATGTTTAAAGTCATGTATAACAAGACTATTTTATCACAAGTAACCATGTTTTAATAAACACTTAGTCTTTTTGTATTTCATTCTTTCTCATCATAATAATAGAAATATAACACCATATATCACTGTAAAACACATTTCCACATAAACGCTGATAAGCACAAAATATTTTTCATCATTTACATTTTAACTGTAATAATATATGGCAGGATTAAAGCTGCATCCATCATGTGTCTAACTAACCTTGCTGTAATGAATTTTTAAATCTAATGGTTTCTGTCACAAAGTAAAATCGTACATAATATCTTTTGACACAGTATGCTGGTATGTGCAAGGTTTTAAAATGTAAATGCAACTTCATTTTTAATTAGATTTATAAACTCAAAACACTGTTTTCTATAAACCAAGGGGGAAGGAAAAAGTGTGAGTCTGCGTCAAGTCTGCGAGTTTTTTCAAGTACCCTGCTCGCAGGAAACGTGCGCATCCAGCACGTAGAACAGCGAGTTGCACTAGAAACAAAGGATTATCAAAATCATAGGGAACTAAAGCTTTTTTGAGTGCCTGAAGGGCCTCCGCCGGTACCCCGGGCACTTGCTTTGCAGCGGGTCTGAGGATCGGGCTCTCGCCAGGCGCAGGGGTGAGCAGGGGAGAGCGGGTCAAGGACGGCACATCCTGCCCCAGCCCCCTTCCCTGTCCCTGCTGGAAATAACAAATAATCCGGCTCACAAGAGGAGAATCATTAAAAATAATTTGCACGAGCTTTCTGTTCCGCAAGCCCTTTTTTTTGATGCAATATTTCCTTCAGTGATTATCACTGCGGACATGTTCCTGCCATATGGACGGGAGCCGGGTGCGGAGGCGGCTCAATACCTGAGTGGTTAATTAAGAGCTGTTGCTGGGCCACAAGAAGCAGGTTTGAAATCCCTCTTCACTCACCGACAATGAGTAGCTTTTTTAGCAGCAGAAGTCACTAGGGACAGCCAGAAGCGCAGGGTAATTATTTGAGATAACATAGAGCTGAAGAGTGTGTGTGTGTGGGTGCATGCGGGGCTGCGGGGGGGGTGCGCCGGGGAAAGGAGGGCAACACTACAGAAAAGCCTATAATAAAAAGGTCAACATCGCCTATTTTTCTGTATGGTGTCGGCAGTCTGTAATGCCTTTTTAGAATGAATGACAATGGATTCTATCTTTTTTTCCTTTTTTTTTTTCTTTTTTTTAAAAATGAATCTCCTATTTTGTATTCCAACTTTGCAATGGTGAGCACAGGGCTTGGAGGCCAATTTGGATGAGCTATTCGTACTTTATCAGCGTGGATGCTGAAAGGACTTTGATTGCACTGTTGCAAAATAGTAGTAATTTCAATATTAACCCGTGGAAACCCTGTGCTCTCAAGAACAAAGAAAAAAAGCAGTGAACTAAAAGCCATGAATGAAATGAGGAAAGTCCATAACTACTTAGAAATTTAGGGCTAAATCGTCAGCAGGGTAAATCTGCATATTGCCAAAGGAACAGGAAAGAGTGTTTTGGCTGTAAATGAGCAACTCATTCAAACCAGCTGAGGATCTGGTTTTGGCTACAACATTGCTTGTGGGCAGGGGGCTCTAGGTTATTTATGCCATTTAAACACAAACCAAGGCTCAAACAGACAACAATTTCAGGGATGCTCTTGCTGCAGTGCAACCCATTCACTATTTTTCTCAACAAGTTAAAGCAGCATGCTAACTTTTAAAGGCTATATTTTTCTGAAGTGCTTCATTATCCAAAATATTTATGAAGTTAAGATGCCATTCAAGTCCACCACTGTCCAACATACACAGACTGTAGCACCTGGTGAAAACTGAAGGCAAATGGTGTAGTAATCCTCTGCAGCACTACATTTCTTTTTCTCAGAGCTGCAAGGAAAATATGAACATCCCCTTCCTCAGTCATCAAAGCTCAGTCCATCTATGTTGTGGGCTCAAAATACTTTTTCCCCCTTTGTTTGCTTCTTTTCTTTAAGCTAGCCTTTCTAGTTTATTACTGAGCAGACAAATGATGAAACCTCCATCATGTGGGTTTTTGGCATTTCCAGAAAATCCCAGGTGTGATCTCCAACTTAGAAGGCTTAAATCTACTCCATCCAAATAAGAGCTCATGTGAGCTTCACAGAGCTCATAGCTTTGTGCTGTGGCGTAAAAATAAATTCAAGAAAGCAAAAAGACTCACAACCTCCTCCTCTCTGCATGAACCTTTTCACATCTTCTCAAACACTGAGGTACTTTGCCTGCACGCAACACGGTCTTCACGCGCACCAAAGGTTTTGCAGTCATTAGGTGAGGGCCAAACCCCCCAAAACTTCCGATCGGGGGCGTGGGGACCATGCTGTACCTCTTTTTTTTTTTAAAGGCAGATCTTGCAAGTGTTTGATGTTTCTAGAGTGCAAACAATACTGCTCCAGCAGCAGCACTTTTGCCAGTATAACTGTCTCAGCTTTGTTTAGAAACTGCCCAATATGTTAATTATCTTCTTTGCCTCTGTGGCATTATACTGTCAAACTGTACAACAGTCTTTAGAAAATAAAAGCTAACACCCTAAGCTGCTGTACCCGGCTCCCATAATATCTATTCACTGACAATGCCTGAGCTGTCAGATCAGAAGAAGCTTCATTGGAATAAAGGTGGGCAGATGTGTGATAATGAGACAGAAGCATACAGATGCTAATATAACTGTTCAGCAGAGCAGGCTTGTCTTCGTTAGGCAGACCCAGGTAGCAGCTGCAGACTGTCAGGCGCTGGAATGCTGCTTTCTCTTGATTCTCATTTAAGATCAGCTTCGTTCGCTGTCTGTCAGTGAACTTTTCCCTCACAGGAGCCTGGACCCCTAGGTGATCAGTCACATTTCGACATAACTAGATGTCAAAAGAAGTTTAAGTTGTATGACGAACTGTGATGCATTCCCTGTGCTGGCTGGCAGTCTCAGCTCTCCAAGGCGTCTTGTTAATGATCCACCTGGAAACTCTAGAGTATTTCCTGTATTTTGTTTTCTTATTAAAATACCGGCTAAGCCTTTGTCAATATCCATGTCAGCAACTGTAAGCTCAAGACAATATTATCACAAGCATAATTTGATTTAAAAATGGAATCGTGGACCTGCGCTGACCAAGCAGCAGAAGACACGCACAGAGCGAGCAGGATGCTAGCTTTGTGCTGCTGTAATTCATCCTCATCAATTAAAACAAAATATTCCTGATCTTCTTGGGGGCAGAGGCAGGGCATTATGAGAAGAGTGAAATAAATTTCACTAAAGTTGCCTTATGAAATATGTCTGCAGCCAGCCAGCTCGCTCAGTTGATGAACACAGCCAGGAATAAGATAATGGAGAGGCTCCGTAGATGAGCAAACAATTCAAATACACAGGAGCTTGGAAACACAAATAAGTGGAGATTGTCATTTTACGTACTGCTGAAACCTTTGAACTGGGAGCCTGAACTTCACCAGCCTTTCATCTGTTGCTGTGAGCTGTTTACCCACTTGCACTCCCTGGTTTCAGAGAGGAGACGGACTGAGGCTATTTTACATAAAATACATATGTGTGCACACAATGCAGCAAACCTCCTCCGACAATATTTGTGTGGCAAGACTTAATGTTACTCGGTGCTTAAGCACGTCAAGTCAGTTTTTACTGTCAATCTCAACTCTCTTCTTCACTTCTTACCATTTGAATTGCAACATTTCAGTTCTTGTTAAGACAGCGAACTTAATGCAGTCAGGTACAATTAACAGGTTTCTTACCTCCTTAAATTTCTGAATTAAAAGATCACAAGGGAAGAGATTCAAAGATTCATGAAGTTCTTCCTTTTCTTGTTTGGGGTGGGAGAATT